>NW_022158696.1:110989-405290 GCF_000260195.1 Fusarium odoratissimum NRRL 54006 | reverse complement strand
AGAGCGGCGCTCATATCTTTTTCAGTAAAAGAAGGCATTCTGAATTGATTGGCGTTAGTTTGAAATTAATTGGAATTAAATTGGTAGAGTTGTGACTGTTTAAAGTATATATAAATTGGGTGGCTGGGTTAAAGGTGGGTTGGCCGGTCTGTGGGGGTGGCCAGTCTTTGGGTGACGGACGTTATCGTCTACGTTGGAAATCTGGGTCCTCTTGTTTTTGTCGTCGTCAGCTGTGAGCTCATGATGCGCCGTGTTGACGCGCTGGGAGCTCTCCCTTCCCTGAAGCAGAGCCCAGTTTTTCTCCACATGAGAGTCCAGTTGTCGTGTCAGAGAGAGCGAGGAGGAAAACAAGCTTTATTGGTTGTTTCATGTTGACGATTGAGATCGGTCGCAGAGAAGAAAATTTGATGTCGAAGTCAGGACGAACCAACAAACGAACCAACTAGCTTGCCAAGTATTGATCGACTACGCACCAAGTTAGTATCCTCAATGATCTCTGGGTTCACATAGAGCTCGACTTAGCTCGCCGCATGAGTTATGCTAGAGGTTATGGCTCTTTTACAGTTTAGGATGGTGTCGTGTTTGAGTTACGCTTCACCGGGAATTTAGTCGAGCTGTAACGCCGGGAATACTACCTTGTGTGCTGCCGACCAGTCGTCTTAGATGGCAGCTTGAAGTGGCGCAGATGATAGATGATGATGGGCCGTGTGATCATCAGGGCGGATCTCCCATCTTGCGTAACTGAGGATGTGCTGTTCCTCAATGGCTCTGCCGTAAAGTCGAAGCCGCTTAGCCGAGCCAAACATCTATATGCAACCCTTGAAGCTCTGTACTGTTCAGATGAGACAATATCTGGTGCACCGGTGGAATGCCTGCATCACAGTCTAGATATCCATAGCAGTTGAAAGGGTAGGGGAGGCTATAGTACCTTACGTACGCGCGTTTCCGAGGGAGCATCCCAGTATCTGGAACCCTACATGTTGGAAATAATTGGGCCTGGCGGGATCGTTTGGGCGTTATCATACTTGTGTGGTGGGTCCAAGTTAGAGCGGGTTCGACATCAGGGCGAAATAATGCATTTGAAGAAGAATAATAGAGTCGTCGATTGAAAAATATCTGAGAGTCTATAATTACTGGAGTATGTGCAACAACAATCGAAATATTAAGAAGTCAAGAATAATCCTGTGAAAAAAGGTATGCAGTTAAAGTTATCCAATAGACGGAAATAAAGAAACAGGCAGATTTACAGGGGTAAAAAGCCTTGGCTTTTTCTTAGCCAATGCTTATTACTTACCTGAATCGACACCCCAGTTTTAAAATAGACGTCTCACCATGGCGTGGAAAATAAAGGTATCATGGCATTGTCTTTGTAAGCGGCAGCCTTCGGAAACCTCTGTCGTCTTTGATACACATATGATGTTTTAGGTGCGTTTCTTTAAGCCGCATTATCCATCTGCCTACCTTATACAATGATAAAACGTTATGAAATTCTAGCATCATGACACTTTCTATTTCATGCTTAAACTGGTATCTGAGGAAAATCGGTTATCGGCATCATATCAAGCACTTGTCATGCAATCATCAACCATCTTTTGCTATAAAAACTCCACAAAGATGCTGCAGATCTCCATTCTTTGCCCCTGGTCCTGACTAGTGTGCGGCTTGAACTGTCGAAGATCGGTAGAATGGTGGGCAATGTGGATATGCATTCATGGCATTTATAACCTGTATTATACTATTATGTATGCATATGAGGAAGCGAAGCAGGGCGTTTCAAGGCGAATCGAGACGTCGAAACACAGCGTGTCTCCAGTGATAGACGTTTGGTTCATGGGACGGTGCGAGTTGATAGGCCATCTCTGTCCGTTCGTGTGAACATCTGGGGCTGAAGCTGGAACGGGAACTGCAGGTGTCTGTCACTTGTATAGCAGTGACACTGTGAGATACTGTATAACCCTGACTCCCAATCCCAACACTATGTATACCATAGTTTGCCTTTCCTTGTTTCCTTCTCTTCGTCGTCGTCGTCGTCCTTTGTTCTCTACATCAACGGCCGTGTTTCTTCAGTACCTACAGAGACTACAAGAGATCCCCTGGTGGCCATCTCTTGGCATCTCTAGTCCTCGCTCTCCTCCTCGTTTCCTCCTCCACAGCTGATCTCTCGGCAAACACTCGTCCAGATTTCCTCCAGTTTTTGTTTTACTTTGGTCAAAACTGTTCTATTTGTTTCCCGTACCGGCGATTGAAAGATTATCACACTCCTTCCATTTATGTCATTTTTTGTTCCACGCTTCCACTTGGTAGCTCACGCCCTCTTTCCTTCCTACCTTGCGTCCTAGGTCACTTCCTTCCTCGTTTTCCATCTCTACCATCTCAGGACCATCCAACAGATCTCTGAACCTTCAACTATGAGTCGTCATTCTCATTCGATACATTCACTCTCTGACGAGGAGAAGATGGGGTTGCTCGACAACAGGTCTGTCTCCGACGTTGACAGTGACAGCGGTCGAGATGATCAAGACTACCATCGGCTTCACTTTGAGAAATGGGCCGGCCCCATTCTCGCTCCTGTGGACTACGTTCGTTCAACCCCCTGGAGAGTTTACCTAGTTCGCTTCGCCTGGTTCTTAGTTCCCAGTTATCTACAGGGACGGCATGCTCGTGAACAGATTCGACCGACCAAGCTCGCTCCTACAGCCTACCTCGACGGTATGCGAGGTGTTGCCGCCCTTGTCGTCTTGTTCTGTCATTTCTTCTACCAGGCATTCGTCATCGCCAAAGGCTGGGGCTGTGACGATGCCCACTACAACGTCTTGAAGCTACCAATTATCCGATTGTGGTATCAGGGCCCTCCAGCCGTCTGTCTTTTCTTTGTCATTTCGGGATATGCCCTCTCCTATCGACCTCTCAAGCTCATCCGGGGTAGGAACACTCAGGACTTCTCGACTACCATGAGTTCTCTAGTGTTCCGACGAGGCATACGTCTATACCTTCCAACCGCCATCTCCACCCTAATGATCGTCTCCTTCATCCGCTTGGGTGTTTACGAATGGACGAGAGAGTTTGCCATGGACCGTACTTTCATGAGGAACGTCAGAGAACCTCATCCTTCGCGTCTCCCTACAAACTATGCTCAGTTCGCAGAATGGGCAAAGGATATGTTCGATTTTGTCCATGTCTTCGGCTGGAAGACCCACGGTGGAAGCACCAGTAGGTCAAATCATCCACTTAAACAAACCCTACTAACCATTCATCTAGACTATGACCAGCATCTGTGGACCATCCCTGTTGAGTTTCGTTGCTCGCTGTATCTCTTCCTCACCCTAATAGCCACTGCTCGACTTCGAAGTCAGTACCGATTCATCACAGTTGCCGGTATAATGCTCTTTACCTACCGAAATTCCCGTTGGGAATTTCTCATGTTCCTCTGCGGCATGGTCCTGGCTGAGATTGATCTTATCCGCGGCGCCCACGTCTCACCTCCTGCCCTCCCCATCGAGGAGAAGACCCAGTCTAATCACGGCCGTTGGTACCAGAGCGCTTTCTGGGCAATTTTCAGTGTCGCAAGCTTATATCTTATGAGCCAACCCGATGAGGGCGGTGATCGAACACCGGGCTGGATCTACCTTACGTCGCTGATTCCTAAGTGGTGGGCGGCCGAGAAGTACAGATACTGGCAATGTACGGGTGCTGTTATGTTTGTTCTCGCAGTGAGCCGCTCGTCTAACTGGCAGCGCGTATTCAACTCGGCCTTCGTGCAGTACTTGGGCAAGATCTCCTATGCCCTTTATCTTATGCATGGACCCGCCATCCATGCCGTTGGATATCATTTCGAAAAATGGTGCTATAGCGTGACGGGCACCGAGGGGCACCGCTTCACTGCTGGTTTTGTCCTGAGCTCGCTCTTTGTGATTCCAACTATCTTTTGGTGGGCTGATGTATTCTGGCGAGCAGTCGATATCCCAACGGTCAAATTCGCAAAATGGTGGGAAAACAAACTTACTGTTAAGTCGGACTAGAGTTCATGGCACCAGAAGAAAACTGATTCGTGATATTCGGCGTTGGAGGTTAGCGTCTTGCAAGTTTTGGTTCTACAGAGGCTGGTCTTCGTTCCGAAGACCTATTCCGCGGCGTTTGGGTGGTTGATTTCTATCACACAAGGGACAGAGGTGGGAGTCCATTTCTTTCATCCCGGGAGAGGTCTATGAGATGTCGTGACTTGGTGGCATCCAGACGTTCCATTCAGTTGCTATAACAGTACCATATTAAAAGAACTGTTAGATCATTTTGTGCGCGAATATAGGTGCAGAGAGATCAACAAAATACAACTTTTATTTCTAGCTTTATCATGTGTACATCGGCTATGTCTAACTTGGCAGATACCCAAACTCTTGGGTCCTCTTCTTGGTGGTCTTTTTCCTTATGGTAAATAGGGCCGGCTTTCTAGTCATCGTTAGATCGTGCATACACCTGTTTGCCTGCCACCCATGTCTCCTTAACCTTTAGGGTGCGTAAATCATCTATATCATAAGACTCAATAGGGGTATCAAGGACCACCCAATCAGCTAAAGCACCCTCGCGGATGACACCAGCGCGACTATCAAGAAAGGCCCCATAAGCAGGAGCTCCCGTGAATCCCCACATCGCTTCATCTAAGCTCAATGCCTCTTCTGTGTGCCAGCCATCAGGGCTATCGTCTGTTCCACGACCCGTATGCGGGCTTCGGCGGGTTACGGCGGCGTAGATGCCCTGGAATGGGTTGGGGGGCTCGACAGGAAAATCGCTACCCAGAATCGGATGGGCAGGAAGAACAGAACGCATCCGGTAGGCGGAGGACGAGAGACGGTCCTTACCGAGACGAGCAAGAGCATACTTCATGTCTGATGTTGCATGTGTGGGTTGGATTGAGGGAATGATGCCGAGTTCTAGAATCCGTCGCTGATCTGCTGGGTGAATTATTTGGGCGTGCTCAATGCGAAAGCGATGACGAGCTTGACAGGCAGCACGTGCTTCAATCTGGTCGTGAGACGCATTTACGGACTGGTCCAGAGTCGAAGGATATGCACCCTGAGCAGTAGCCTCACGAAGACATTGCTGGACAAGAGCCGCCTCAAGAGCGTCAACAGCGTTACGATTGGCAAGATCACCGATAGCATGGATATTGACCTGGTATCCGTCGGCAGCCCAGCGCTTGGTCACATCAGTAAGAGCAGAGGCGTTGATAAGGAGCGAGCCTGATGTCCACGGGTGATCGGAGTATGGGTCGAGCATGGCGCTGCCCCAACTTCCGAGAGCGCCGTCTGTCCGAGGTTAACCACCACCTTAGATGATTTTGAAGGAGACACATACCCGCAAACAGTTTGACACTCTGAACTGCAAAGCGATCATCGTCTCGGGCGAACTTGACAGCTTCCTCTGGGCAGTACGAGTTACGCTGAGGACATTCCAACATTGCATAGACACGAAGGGTCCAGTCGTCTCCCGAAGAGAGCTCGTTGTAGAGATTCAAAGTATCTGGAGTTGCTCCAGCATCGTGCATGCCAACAAGACCAACCTCGTTAAGGCGCTTCATGGCAGTCTTGACTGCACGAGCCTTGAAGTCCCGGCCAGGTTGAGGCCAAATTGAGATGACCATGTCCATGGCGTTATCGCAGAAGACACCGAGGCCAGGGTCGCGGATGATCTCACCTCCCGGGACAGCTTCAGGGAGGTCTGATGGAAGGAGATCGAGAACAGGCTGGGAAACCCAAGTGCAGTGAACATCAATGCGATCAAGCATGAGATAGATGCTGCTGAGCTCTGTGTCCTGCGTGATATCTGCCTATGAAACTTCTTAGTGTGTGGCGGGAAGCTAATAGATATGAGTATCTCACAGCTGTAGGCATACGCCCAAAAAAGGTCTGATCCCATCCAACTCCGCGAACCCAATTATCTTTCGATCCGGCTCCAGGGTTGGCAGAGATATAGTCTTTGATCCTCGTACGCACCTCCGCGAGAGATTGGGCACCGAACAAATCAACAGAGTGGAGGAACTCCCCGTACTGGAGCAAGTGACCATGTCCATCCCAGAGTCCTGGGATCACATAACCATCTATCATCGACTGATCAGCATCTCGTGGGCCAACGGCAGTAAAGACGCCATCCGCAACAGTGAAACATTGAGCTTCAGCCTGCTCAGGATCATGTGTCCGGATGGATTTATAACAATATGTTGCTGAATCTTCCTCGTCCGAAGCTGTGAGTGGCTGTTGAAGACGGTACGCAACTGCAAAAGCGACGACTATGAGGGGCAGGACGAGCCCCCATCTGACCAAAGAGCCTGTGACAGCCATCGTCGAACGCGTGACTTATAATTGAACTGCTGATCCTGATGTAAATAACAGAGCCCAGTCTTGTAAAGGCATCGGATCTTTTATAGAGATAGCGATTGTTGGGATGATGTGGGAGCCATGATTTGATAGCTGCGTGTTATCGATAAGGATTTCATTGATCTTTGTGGGGAAGTTGCATGATACGCGGAAAGAGGTTTGCGTCTCGAACTTTGATTTAGATACGCATCATGGAAAAGAAAATAGTATTTCCTTGTAAGATATATCCGCCTAGAATCATCGCATATAAGGTACCTTCCTACCATTAAATTTATGAAAAAGATTTGTGTCAGCCAGGGATCCTTGCCCCGTTGTATCTTGATCGTGAGCTTACCCCGGAGTCCTAGCTCTCCACATTGACTCGTACCTTGATTGAATCACCACACCAGATCCTCTTAAGCTCTGGTTAATTTCACAACTATGAACCCATGTGATATACTTTCAAGGATACATGAGTGCTGCGAATAGCAGCTCTATGGCTCTCTCTCAAACACCAAGCTCCACTGGTCTTCAAATGATAGGCGACAGAGACTTGGAGTCCGTATTTGCGATGACTTGCAATAACTACTGGCTGAATACGGCAGAAAAGATGCTGCCGGGGCTGATACACTGAGTAGGTAACCTATCTATATCTTTAGATGCCTACCTAGAACTGCCTATATAACCGCATGGCACTGGCAGACTTGATCCGACAGTGTCAGCTTGACTTTTTCGGAAGCTTCCTATCCATCCCTATCACATCAGCAACAACAGTAACGATAACTGTCATCTTTACAATCTCGCCACCTATAAACAAGAAAAGAACAAACCAAAACATGGCTCTCTCGCGAGCTGAACTCGAGTCCATCGTGGCCGTTCACGTTCGAGAGCCCCTTCCAGCCGACACCCTCACGGCCGCTTTCAACTCCAAACCTTTCATCTCTACTGAATCGATCATCAACCTCCGCGATCTGGGTGCTGTTCCTGGCAGCGCCATACGTCCTGGGCATATCTTCCGTTCTGGTATGCTTGACGCCGCCGCCGCCGACCCAGAAGCTATGGCCTGGCTCACTGCCAATGTCAAAACTGTGTTTGATCTTCGCAGCGAGGAAGAGCGAGCTACGTATCCCAGTCCAGAAATAACCGGTGTCAAGTTTGTCTTCTGCGAGCGTGTTGCTGAATACCCTCAGCCTGGTCCCGCCGACTTTGCTGTTGATGATGGCAGAACTGCTTGGAGGGAGCAGCTGATGGCTGTCATAGCGGCGTACAAACCCTCTATCCGAGCAGTCCTCGAACACGTGAGGGACAGACCGAACGAGCCCTTTCTCTTTCACTGCACTGGTAGGAAATCATGTTTCTGTTCAAAGGTGTGAAACTAACCGTAAAACTGAGCTATAGCTGGCCGTGACCGCACAGGCGTCGTGGCAGGGCTCCTGCAGACCCTTGCCGGCACAAAGCAAGAAGACGTCATTTTCGATTACATGCTATCACGGATCGGAATCGAGCCAGCCCGCGAGCGTCTACTCGTGTTCATCTTGGCAAACATTGACGTGAGGGGCACTGAGGAGCCTGGCTTTTGGAACATGGTTAGCCTACGCCCGAGCTTTTGGAAGGCCTTTGGTCAAGGTGTTGAAGCCGAGTATGGAGGATGGGGTGGCTACGTGAAGGGCCTTGGGTTCTCAACCAAGGATCTGGAGACCATCAAGAAGAACTTGCGGGCTTAGCGATGCCATGGCCGATGCCACCTACTGAAGGCTGGGCAGAGTCGTATTGGAAATGGTTCAAGTTGGCTAGAATGAGGTGTTCCACCGTACAATGTTACGATCTCTATTGCGTCTATGCTAGGATACGTTGAGTTGATCACATATATGGCTCGATACCGCGACCTAAGGGACCTAAGCACGTTGGAAATATTGGATATTCCCTTCTAGGTAATCCTGTCATGGTTGATCTTCCTGCCCATCTCGATCTTGCTCATCATCATCATCATCATTTCATCTCGAAATCTCACTTGGATGGACAAGAAATGATAAGTCCTATTAATAGACGTAACGATAACCAACTTTCACATACTCCTCCTCTCTCAACTTTGTTAAGCCAGTCATTTTCGACTGAGCACCTCATCCAGAATCTAATGCAACTCCCTAAAAATCATCTGCAGCCCTATGACATCACCTCCACCACCAGGACCCCTGTCTGGGAACCCGTTGGACCCTGCGTCTTGAGCAAGGGTCCGCTACCCGCCTACCAATTAAACTCCATTGCATCCCATCTAGTGACGTTTCAGTACATCTCTAAAACGTCAGTTCCGCCACTGTCCTGTAGACCAAGAGCCGATTAGTTCCCTACGTGTACTGTATTTCCAAGTTTTGCTCCTCATCAAGGGTCCTATGGCCATTCCCCTCTTTCAGGGTCCAAGTTAGAACTGTAGCATACTAGTTAATAGTTGTATCAACTCTTTTGGATCTGCAGACAACGAGATCCGCTGACCAGGTTTCCCTACATATTTCATCAATGATCGTAATAGGTGATGCAATAATTCTTGGCCAAGCATGGTTCCATGCTCAAGAACGTTATGTTGCGCAGCCATTCAAATGTGTATATAATATCCTGTTGCAGCCATTCTCAATATCGGCATCAGAATCATCAATACAACAGGCCACAAAAGCACAAACACTAACACTAACACGCACTATTGACTCTCCCTTCAATCCACTTTAAACACTCATCTATACCCAATCTACCATACAATCTACCATTCAATATGCCTCTCACACGAACTCACCGTCACACCGCGCCCCGTCGCTCCATCTTTAGCACCCGTCGCCGTGCCCCGGCCCATTCTCACCGTCATACTACAACAACCACAACCACAACCATGAAGCCCCGTCGCCGCGGCATGTTTGGCGGCGGTGCCGGTCGACGAACTCATGCCACGACCACTGCACCTGTTCATCACCACCAGCGTCGACCTTCCATGAAGGACAAGGTCAGCGGTGCCCTCCTCAAGCTCAAGGGTAGTTTGACTCGCCGACCTGGCGTCAAGGTATGTTCATTCTCACAGCTCTTGCGTTAACGATATACTAACTTCATTAAAGGCTGCTGGCACTCGACGCATGCGTGGCACCGATGGTCGTGGTGCGCGCCACCACCGCTACTAAACATCCCAAGTAACTTGTGATGTTAAGTGGTCATCAAGTGAAACGAGGATACAGGAAATCCTGGAAGTCGAACGGAGTATGGAATAACGGACAATGAACTTATACACAAACATGTATGATTATGATAGCGATGATACCCTCTACTGGGAGTTGAGAAGAATAGTATGATCTATTATACTGTTACAAACAAGCACAAATCCGCATCGCCGCCGCCGGTGACTTTATCCATCACAATCTCGCAGCTCGCCCTAACCACATAGCCTTTGGGCCTGCTTCTGATGCATATAAGAATGGTTGCTGTTGTTTTGGCCCCTTCCTTGACTACAAATTGTGCCAGTATTCTCATGGGCTTCCATCACCTGCGATGATTTCAGACCACTGCAAAGGTTCACTGACTATTGCCGTGTGCCCCAAACTTGCTAATGTAACTCGTCCACATCAGAAGAGGAAACACCAGCTGGGCGATAAGGTGGCGCCAGCCGAATATCCTTGTGCAACTTGACCGAATTTTGTAGCACGTAGGGGCTTCGTACCAATTGGAGCATTGACGTTGAGGAGCCTCGGCGGTGGTGAACATTCCCGCACACTGGATCAACCAGCTCGTCAATATTGGTGACCGATAGACGAGTCAAGCTCAATCTCTTCCTTTCATATGCCTTCAGGGATGGGCTTGCGTCCATAGATTCCATTCTAAGCTCATTCATATCGTGCTTGACAGGTTCAGAGACGCGAACATGAGTATACTGCTGGAGTTGGAGATCCAACTTTTCTAGAGCTTCTTTGCTGGGTGACGGATGTTTCTTCATCCTGTTAGAGATATGCAAGTCTCTATTCGCTTTCTCCGAAAGTCGTCGAGCTTGAGTGACCGAGTTAACCAATACATCGTCACCAGGATCCAAAAGCTTATGGCCCGAAAAGTGGTGTTGCCCGATTTCTTTTCGGCCAGACGTCGATAAAGATCCCGATTTCTCATTACAATGCTTTTCTGGTGTGTGCATATCGCTTACCGCGGAGCAGCAGCCACTGCTCGATGTTGATGGCCGCACGACTAGAATCCGAGGTGTTGAAGATCCGACTGGTGTACTGTTCAAGAACCTATCTTCAATGTTGTCGTCAAATCCCTTCTCGGATTCGAATGGATTGCACAGCGATGGGGGAGGCGTCTTTTGACCATCGGTTGAACCTTGCTTCAGCCGGTTTTCGAAACATGTCAGAGCTCGCCTATCAGCTCGTTCAGAGAATGGATCCTCCACAAGTTTTCCATTTCTGAGGGACTTCCCATCGTCTGCTAATGGTTTTCTGTTAACGCGACCTCCAACGATTTGCTGGACTTTACTTTTATTGAGGTTGCCCCCTTCATTCAAGCGGAGCTCAATGTTACTAATCGGAGATGCGTTCTCAGTTGGTGCATGTGAGCGAGGAGTAAGAACAATGCTCCCTCGAATCCACCTATCGCCTTGTTCATCGCCTGAGGGGGGGAAGGCCGGAGCTTGTGTTTCTTCGTGATTCATGACTTTTGGATGGAAGCGATCCCAAGCATTCGAGACTTTTGCACGTACTTTCGACGGTACCATACGCCCGAATCTTGAGGTTGAGCAGTTGGCCTGTTGTGGCGAAGGCTTAAGTGCATTGGTAGCGGCCAGCATAGCGGCCAGTTTTCCAGTAATTTCTTCAGCGGCACACCGGTTTTGGATGTGAGGAATCTGGCACCCTTCTGCAACACGGTTTCTCGCATTCTTGTCACAGGTATTGAGCGCCACAGATGTTGCCGCTGCGAAGTCTTTCGTAGGGTGAAACTTGAGGGGGTCACAAGACAGCGATCTCGTAGTCCCATGGCGGCGTTGTAAGCTTGTACTTGGTCGCTTTTGTGACGTATCCCTGTGTCTACCAGTCGTGGCAGCTCGTCTAGGAACTCTTCCCAGGGCTTTCGGTGGCGAGTGCTTGCCCATGCGGGAGGTCCGAGGGTGGTTATCTAAAGCTCTGAGTGGTGTTTTGATAGGTGAAGGGAGGTCCAGCGGCGAGATAGCTTGACTGCTATCAATCGAAAGCGAGTTCCTGGGTGTGGTCCGGCGCTTTTTTGGAGACAAGTTCTCTCCTTTATTGGAGAGGCGCTCTGGTGTGGAATCGTCTAGTAACCAGCTTACCATTTCATCCGCAGTTTGCGGATCAACCATTGCTCTCTTCCGGGATGCTTGCTTACGGGGGTTGTTTATATGGAACTCTGCTTCTAAAACAGTTAGAAATTCACCAGGGGAGACATGTGGGATAACATACGCAGCCGATCAGGTAGTAGAGGTTTTGGTATGGCTCTTTGGCGACGTGTCCCCAGCGTCCTCAGGATACCTCTGTTTCTCTTCTTGCCGTATGTGATGGTAGCTGGCATCGTTAGCATTTGATGTGATTAGAGTGTAACGAGTGAGATGAAGCGAATCAATGGCTCTGTCCAGCGGTGATGAGTGGAAAATTGACTGTTATCAACTCAGCCCATCCGTTGAGTATGAAGAGAAACCCGAGAATTCGCAAGGAGACAGTGATGGGCGAATGCGGCTGAAAGTTTGTCGAAATAGGGTCGGAATCCTTTATCTGTAGTATGTCACTCGAACACCTTCATTCTTCTCCCACAATGGACTCGTCAAGTCCAAGTATAGAAACTTTATCGAGAAATGAGGTTGTAAGAGTTTGATTGTGAGAGCTCAAAAATGAGTGAGTGGACGAGTTGGCAAAGAATGAGAGAGGAAGGCTCACTTCATATGTACCATGCCTAAGTAGGTACCTTACGTACATATGCCGGCAAATAAAGTTGGAATTGCACGAAGGCACCTTGAGTCAAGAGGTATAGGAGCTGTTTGAAAAAGAGTCAGGGAAGAACGTCAAGTGAAATGATACAATACCGATCGAGAGTCGATATCATTGCCAAGCAGTGCTCGCAACAGTTGGTTTCTTCGGGCAACTTCCTTGTATTGGACACTGAGCTGAACTGTACCTATGCAAGTTTCTTTGCATGTTTTAATGTGGAGATCACGATTCGAATAGGAATCCCCCTGATACCTCTGTGTGTAGTCGACGAGAGCAAAACCATGCTCCCTTCATATTTCTGAGCAGCCACTTGCAGCACCATCACACAATGGCCGTCATACGCCAAGATGCATAGTACCATGACGCCTCTTCGCTCTTTCCCGAACAGAGTTCAATATGAAAACCACCATGCAATGTTGCACTGCAGATTATGTTCCAGATGCGATTTGACAATTAGTAGTAACTCAGAGCCATGCTACCCCTGACTTACACCAAGCGACTTGGAAGGCGAGAAATGTTTAATAACAACACGAGATCCTATCATGGAACCGAGAAGACGAGACCTTCAAGACACAAAGGGTTTACGGACTCAATTTTAGCTTGTGTTTAGAAGTGTTCAGTTGAACTGTGGTCGAAGTTATTTACTGAATTACTCTCAGTTGTAGGTTATATTCACCAACTACTTTAGTATCTTACCGATGATACCCCAATATATCTGCATACGCAAATACGGCAAAGGTAACAAGATATTCCATACAATCGTCAGCTTCAGAATTAGGCAATCATAGCTTGAGACAGTCCCCATCTTCTGCTCGTACAACTTGGTAACCTCATCCTGAAGACCTGGCCCGAGACTTGGGGGTTCAGACAATGCACTCGACGGAACTTCACAAAGTCGCTGAAGGCTTTATTCACCCGAAAAACCGTTTCAAAATGAGTCACTTGCTTTGCAGAGTAAAGGATGGCTGTGATGAGAAGATCTCAGTTGCTCTCTACCTCCAAGGCCAAGGTACATTGGTGATGAGGAAACACGTGATGCCACAGCCACGAAAGCGACTTGTGGCTTAACCTGGACTTGATCGTGGCGCAATTTCGCATCATCGTCACCTCGCCGAACCTCCAGAAATTTCTCTCGAACGACGGGCTGCCTGCTACCAAACGAGTTCGGGAGAAAACGGCAGGATAACCTGATTACGGTTTGCAAATTCATTATCAAGAGTCACGATGTTCTGATTATGAATCTGGCTGGTTTCCCGCATCTTATAATTCCTTGAATCCAACACATTAAATCCGAAAGCTCCGACCAGTTACGATTAATTATCGCCTCTCATCCGTTTCGGCCGATCACGAAGTTTCTCAACCACGTTCTCTTCGACTGTAAACCCACGAGTCAGGAGGGCATTAGATTTTGTGACAAAAGAGACCTCATTTTACAATCATGTTAAGACAACCTGTTCGCGGCGTGCGTGCGCCTTTGCGGGCCTTCAGCCAACCAGCTCAACAGGCAGCCTGGAATGGCGCATGGAGAAGACTCTTTACATCACAGGCGCAAAACAAGACCGCGCGTCAGCTTTTGAGATGGAAGGCCATCCCTTGGGATAGTGTAATGGCCAGACTGAGGAGCGCTCGCTTCGGGATCGGTTCTACGACAACACCAGGCATGCTCCAAGGCGTATTAAGGCGTGGTTTTCGATTTACCACAAAGCGCAAGACAAACAAGAAGCCGACCGTTGGCCAAGCCGAGGAACCAAAGGGCCTCACCGCCAAACTTAAGAAGCTTACAAAGGAATACGGCTGGGTGACTGTTGGCGTTTACCTCGGGCTGACCGTTCTCGACTTCCCATTCTGCTTCCTGTTTGTTAGAATGGTTGGCGCTGATAAAATCGGTAAGATATTGCCGCGGCCTCACCCAGATCCGTCAACGAGGTCGTGCGGATCTTTTTTTCTCAGTGGGTTGCTAACTGATGCCGCCGGCGCAATTAGGCGAGGTCGAACATCGTGTGATGTCGTCAATCAAGCAGATGATTCCCGATACTGTTCGGGAGGCCTGGCACACCTACTGGCAGTCGTTCAAGAAGGCTGAGGCGAGAGCACTTGGCGATGACGATATCAGTGACAAGATGGAGATGGCCACATGGGGTGTCGAGAAGGCTGAGGAACGCAATCGTACCGATGCTAGTGAGTACTATCATTAGTTTTTGCCCCTGGGCGCATGCATTAGATGCTTCCCATCACTCCTAACTGCTCGTGATGTGGGGAGTAGAGAACGCTTGCTCAGTTGGTGAGAAAGGCTAACGACTCAATCTGCGACAGGTTTAGCAACTCAGCTGGCGCTGGCGTACGCCATTCACAAGAGCTTCATCTTCATTCGAGTGCCGTTAACGGCCGCTTTAACACCCAAGGTCGTCAAGATCCTTCGATCATGGGGCTATAAGATCGGAAAGAAGAAGGCTTAGCTGGTCAAAGATGGCATCTAAACGGTTCGAGACTGGAAGCTCACAAGCCTCCAAACACAGAAACGGTCCATTTCTGAAACGCTTGGCTTGGAGTGTAAGCCACTTACACGGTATTTGTATAATTAGTATAGTCCTTGGTGTTGGCTGGAATTGTTGACGGATAGACTTGATTGTATAGTACAACTCCTTACTTCTGAAGCACACATCTGGGCATTTGTTTCCTGTGGCTGAATCACACGGGATGAAACATCCGGGCCTCAGACAGATCCAGCAAAATCGGCTGCACCGAGCCAGTGATCAGCCAACAGAATTACTGTAGTTGGAAGCGTATCCAGGAACTGGCTTCGGATGGCATAAGCCATTGAACTCTAACATGGAGGCGTCGAATAGGAGTGATCTGAATCGCACAATAGGAAACAGGTGTGAAGAAGCCCAGACTTTCAACAATGGTCGTAAGAAGCTTGGCGTGCCTTTCGTCCAGAGGAGGATAGTGCGCCGATAGATCTGCAACCGCGACGTTTTGAACAACGCCATGTGCTCCCACGGGGCTTTGTTTGAGATTCTCTCGAGATGGCGGCTAGAACTCCAGAATGGGCCTCGAAACGCCAAGAAATTCACCAAGCAGCGAGCGGGGCGTCAATTGTGGACAACAGGAAGAGAAGAAGGCGGCTAGAAGTTCTGGAAGGGCCGTTGGTTGTGGGTTTGGCAGCCTGTCTCAACCATGTTTGACCCACGGCGTACGATTCAGGCTCAAGAGTCAGTTTGCTAGCAGATTGACTTTGCCCTGGCCGATGTCATAGCAAAGACCGAGCGAGTTGCGAAAGGATCCTCATGATTTCGGGGATCTATAAAAGACTGGAAAGAAACCCGTTCGGAGGAAGTGGAGATCTTCGTTGGTGCGAAAGTAAAAAGATCCTATTGTCTCTGAATATCCAGAACTGGAGCTAGTCCCGGGCGCTCATGTTTCCATTAATCCATGCATGACAGGTCAAGAAAGTCAGGGTTCAAATTCAAGGTTCAGGTAACGTTGACCCCCCTGCAGTAATCAAAGAATTGGGGCGGGCTTTAGTGAACGGGAATAACGGCCAGTTAGGTTGGCGATTGTTTCGAGTGCCTGACTCTTAGCGGTGGGACTTACCAGGGTTGGCTTTGTTCCGCGGTTTTCGATAAGGTGGGCTTGATGATATGCATGGAGACTTGTGATTGAGCATTGTCCACCTTGGAGTTTGGAGAAAAACCTGCCTTTTACAGGCTCACTCCCTCGAATTCCTGAATTTCCCATACATCACCTTCCGTGATAGGCACTACATACACACACGGATGTAATGTGCATCACCTAATCGGCGCCAAACAGCGGCTCCGAGAAGCGGGCCTGATAGTGTGATCCGCTGTTGGCCTTGCAATGTTTAGACGCACGCGAGATGTCATTCACCGTTCTCGTTCTCGTGATTCAAACCTTGATTTAGGTTTTTGGTGTTTTCCCCCCTACTCATTTTCTTTTCTTTTCTTTTTCTTTTTTTTTTTTTTCTTAGCCCAAGCCCTGAAACCCGGGCCGTTGAGATGCACTGTTTGCTTATTGTGACGGCCCAAAACGGCAATCAATTCGCCATCAGCGAGATAAATAAACTGTCTACCGTCAGAGAAAAGCCAAAATAAAATAAAAATCGAGATGCCCAGGTACGGATAGATGGCAATCAACTATGCCTGCGATTGCCTGTGCAAGGGACCCCTGCAATGATCAACCCAACGGCTCAAACAAAACGTGGAGCATCCAGTTCACGTACTACGTAGTAAAGGCTTAGCAAGCAAACAGGGAGGCAAGCAATCCAACAAAGCAGGGAGAACAATTGGTGCTTAACAATAGAGTTTGGCGATGAAGCAGCGGTGGACACACCTAGCCCAGTAGTGGACGGTTCGTGGAAATTACATGACAGGGCGAGTGGAACTCAAGATAATGAATGGTTGTTTAAAACTGACAGTTTACAATCACAACGTCAGCAGAAACTGAGAAAAGCGTCTGGCTCAACCATCAGGCGGCGATTCGCCATGCCATGTGGGAAAAGGTGGCTCCAATTTAGCAAGGCCAAGGTACTAGTCGGCCACTGTGACATCGACGGTTGTGAAATGTGATGCGAAATCAAACTGAAGCTGGGGACGAGAGGCTAAAGTGTTCCATTAGCCTTTTGATTCGTGACTTTGCCGCTCCATGGACGGGAATCTTATGTAGTTGACCCGGCGCGTAGCTCGCCAATTCTCTTGTGCTTCACCATGCACCCAGGGCATGGCCTGGTCTAGCTCAGGTGGATAGCCATAACTCCGGAGCGTCAGGGTTGGCATCGACAATCACATGGATCATGATCCCCCACATGTTTTTCGGGACAAAGAGATCTGGAGTTGGAACTGGAGCGGAACAGCCTGTGGACCACTGCGGAAGAGGGCCGGGCCAGCATCCATCTCAAGTAACAAGTGTGTTTGTGTACCAAATAGCGACTTGTAATGACGCCTTGGTGCTGTTGCATCGCCAATAGTTACCGGGCTGGTGAGAACAAAAGGTCAACTCAACGCAAAGAGATAGCAAGTGTTGGTTGTTATCTCAAGGGTCACAGGGCACACTTATGACGATGTTGAGTCAGGCTGCTGCAACGTCGGAGAGAAATGGAAATGAGACTGGGAATAATAGTGCCACTTAGTGGAGGTGTCACTGATCGCTACATTAGTTTGATGTCTTGGCGATGATCCGTATTAGGCGCCCTGCTGAGAGTATGTAATAACCACGCACACAGCCCTTCAATTTTGATATTCTATTCATGTGTCCAATAACCTTGAACACAGAGTATCTAGCGGCAGAACAATAGAATGGTGGCATTCAACAAAATTTTCTGGACACGAATAAACTTTGCTGTCCCCAAAAGCTGGAACGACTACACGAGATGTGTGTCCAGATGGAGTCATAAAGTCAAACTTTTGGATCCTCAAAATGTTACAGTTTGGTCGGAGCTTGGAGAGCGGAAGGTGAGTTTTGCTGTGGGACCTCAGGCCATTGATGATGTCTTTCATTCTCATTACTTCAAGACTTACAATTCATCGAAGCCAGCCGGCTAAGCGGAGCCAAATATTTTGAAGAAAAGTATAGTGGCATGGATCTCTTTTCCAGTCGACGCGGCTCGCTTTATTGCCTGCTAGACTGTATAGGGTGATAAGGAGACGAAGCACGGCTGACTCAATCATATGGCCGCCAAGACAGGAAAGTCGAATAACCAAATTACCACGACAAATACAGTTCGGATAGTACCAGACTAGATAAGCAAGCGCCCCCATCGTCAGAGACAAGCGCGTGACAGATTGTGCGAAGCAGTGCAAACTCAAGAGAGTTAGCAACAGTCGGTGAGACATTTACATAAATCACTATATGCAACCTCGATGTGTTGTCAAGTACCAAAAAGGACAACACCATGAACAAACATGCTCTATGCCGAGGCTGGCGGAGTCCAGAGTTTTAGAGTTTTAGGCGAAGTTCTCAAAGTTCTAACCCTTGGATATGGGAGTCTCCGAATCCTTGCCCGCGTTGGGTGGAGAAGGACGGAGGTTATGAGGCATGAAGAGCGGAGACTCGGCACAAGCAAATGGAAACCTCTATGTAAGTACGGAGCAAGGTACTCAAGTACCAAGTTCGCATCTCGAATCTGCCTTGCAACAAGAGCTCTCTTCATCGTCAAAGCGTCTGTCAAAGACTGAGTAGGTGCAGATGACGAAGTGCAAAACTTTCTGGTGGGCTAGTGTGCTAGAAGCAGGCAACCTGCATGTTGCAGCCCAACCGCCGTTCAATCATTAGGTTAGCGGTTTGTTAAGTAAGACGTAGAAACCCTATTTAGAAAAAAGGAAACCTCTTGAGAGATGAAAGGGCTGGCCGAATGACAGGGCCCGTTGCCTGCCGGGTTGCCTGCCTTCCTGCTGCCTGCATGCACATGCATGCAATTTTGTTCACGCTGTCTCAAGGAACAACAATGGCGTGGGGACTGACTGCATTGCATTCCCGGCACATCACCGTCGAGCTGCCAAATGCTGTGTGGTAATTGGCACTGCACCAATCTGGATGGATGTCAACAGTGCGTCTCCCGTAGGCCATCAATCAAAATTGACGTGATGTCATAACGCTGGGTATGCTACAATAAACCCTGAAAGTACGATGATGACGCGACACCAAAAAGGACAACTAGAATCAATGGCGTATTTGATATTGGGAGGAAACTCTTTTCTTCTTGGAGCTGCCCACTTTCCATTGGTCCCGCAGAGGCTGAACTCTGGAAATTTGAGGAATGGAATCGACAGGGACGAAAGCCAAAGGAATGGACTATAGCTCAATCTGGGAGGAAAGGAGAAGCTTGGTGTTGGTACTAGAAAGAATCCAGAAGCATAGTGGGTATAAGGGTCGTCCTCAGTGACGCCGGGTGGATGGCGCCGTTGACCAAGCGCCAAGGGCTTGGAACAACTACTGTGCAGAACACGTAGGGCTGTTTTGAGTTGAGCTGAGTATCACAGGGAATTCTCTCCTAGGAGCGGTGCATACTCGTTCTACATACATAGTAGATATCTATGACCCCAAGACAAAAGAGGATCGATCAAGGTTATGGGCTGTACTGCTGGTACGATGTTCTCACGAGATCAGGCATTTTAGGTATTCACACGAGCTCGGGGAGAGCAATTCCGCCTCTGATCAATGTCTGAAACTTTACCATGGATCCGACTACCTTCACCGCATTTTAATACGGAATTGCATCCGTATTACCGCATATATCAGAAGGTTACGGAGCTCAGCCAACACAAATCATCAACATGGGAGTATGAGATTCAGGCCCCCATTCGAGATTCACAAGCTCCAACTCCACACGAGGTCCCTGTACCAAAGTCTATCAAGCCCAACAAGGCAACTACTGCTTCACTAGCGTGGCTTTTTCGGTCATGGGCAGGCGGGATGCGTGTACTTGATGTTTGCCGCGCTGCTGAGACCAAGAGACATGTACCTTCCTGATCCTTTATACCAATTGAGTAAGCGCTATTGAGCTCCGTATTGAGCACCCCACGGGGGCTTTTCTCTTTCAGGCATCCCCAAATCGGGAGACCAAACTAACATCATAGAGCCCTAGTAAAGGCACAGCAGAGCGAAAAAAGAGAGAAAAGGTAAAAGAGAAAGATTCAAAACACGCAAAGAAACTTTTACGGATCGGGGAACCAGTCGGCACTACATCCATTTCTCGGCGAGACCTTATTACATAGGACTGACTAAGACGTCAGGGCCCACGGATCATGCTGCAGAACATGGCCTCCACTGTGCCGTCTCCATCATGGACAACCAGAATCAAAAGTTAACCGGCAAACCAGTACACAATTACTTGCAAACGTTAACGTTGAACACACATACAGGACAAGCACGACGGGTCATGACAATAGGTCAGACCAAACCCCACTCCGCCACAACTGACAACTGTCAGTCATGTCAATCTCAACGTCAACATCAGTCCCAGGCCAGGGCATGCTCTGAGCGCTACGCTGTTGATCCTCTGTCAGCTCTGCTTTGAATTGGCGTCTCATAGAAGACGACCTAGTGGTTGCATTATCGACATGATACAGAACGGGTCCAAGAGACAAAAGCCCGTTGTCTCGCGCCACTGCTGGAACATGTACCCAGATCTGAGGCAGATCTACATCGCGCGCTGCGAGTCGAGTTACTAATCAATTAATCGACCCAAAATTGACCAGGGTCAGGTTCCCGAGCCACGACTGCTACTCAGGTAGTCCCCAAATTCCTTGCAAGGCCGAGTCACGCCGGAGCTGGTCTCACGAGGGTCTGAAGCCTGAAGTTTGAAGTCTGGAGCCTGTTGATCTGCCTGACCCTCTCTCTGGTGCGATTAGACTTTGGGCCCGTCCACTGGTATACTTGCAGCCAGGTTCTTGTTACGGCGTAGTCTCCTTTTTGCCTTCGCATTTGCTTTGTCTCCCATACTCTCCGTCCTTCCTTGGCTGGGTCAATTCCCTTTCTGGACCCATGGTGTATCATGACACTCCCTTGTCTACACCCCAAGCCAAGGGAAGCAAACCTTAAACCAGAAAACCAAAATTGTCGACCATACACCCAATCCCCTTAGGCTAAGTAGTGAGTACGGCGTATACTTTGCTTTGGCGGCTTTTTGACTTTTTTCTTCTTTTTTTTGGGCCCCCCCCCCCCCTTCCCCTTCCCCCCTGCCTGATTTTGTGGTTGTCCACTTTCTCGTCTATTTCCTCCTGCTAGTTATGTTGTTCTTTTCCCTTACAATTGTCATCCAGACTTGGGTCGTTCAGACACACGCCCCTGTGCCCTGGGTCGATCACGGCAACGACTATGGCGTCGGCGTTCAAGGGGATAAGAAAAAGTGGAATACACACGAAAAAGGTAAACCTACGTAACGCGCGGTCAATGGCAAACGACAACAAGATATTATCGACACCTCAAGGGTGGCGGTTTGGTGAGCTTGTCGCTCATGAAGCCGAGGAGGGAAACCATATTCGTTCTTTCTTTCCAGTTAGCCATTGCGGTTGTGTGATCTGGATCTATAAGAGAAAGCCGTTTACTCCGGATTTCTGGGTTGGTTTGCTCGACCAACCTGTTTCAATACTCAACCACATTCACCATACGAAACACACCTTATCAACTTACTTTTTGTTGCTCAGCATTGATCGACGCTTGTAAGGTCGTATTATTATCTAGAATTCAGTTTTGCTATTGCCCATCCGTCTCAATTACCTTTCATCAACAAGCATCCATACACACATCAGCCACTCTTGCTACTCCTCGTCATCAGTCACACAGACAAGACGAGAAAGGAAAAAGACAAACCAGAACAGAGCAAGGACAGGGACATTTACCAGGATCAAAGTGACAAGGGCCTCAGCAACCCAAAGACCAAGACTAGGACCAGGACCGACCCTTTCCCTTCCCACGGCCGACATTACTCGGTCTCTGTTTGGATAGAGTGAAAGCAACTATCTGTGCCGGTGTAAGACATTCGCCAACTCAAAATCCCCGAGACGGACGGATCGAACCCGTGTCACGCCTACCACCTACAGGCGACAGCACCACTACCATCCGAGAAGAGGACATCCCGCGCATTACAGTTCTTTGGAGCAAACCTTCAGGACGACGTTGACCCCTGTCATAATTCGATCCACTTGAGACGTTGTTCCAGATCTGGGACAGGCATTAATCTCATCACCTTCAGCCTGTCAACCCACACGAGCCACTCGCCCCCCCTCCCTCCCCCATCACACTTCTCCACTTGTCTAAGTAACCTACTTTCCACAAGGGCAGCTCTATTTCCAGCTCCCTAGCCTGGAAGTCTCTCTTTGATACATGCACGACTCGCCTGCATCAACCCCATCCACTTCGCCTGCTTATATTAGACGTACAAGTACTACCATGATGTCCGTCGCTTCCCATGATTCTCAGTTCCCGCCTTATTACTATATCCCCATCCGTCCTGTCTCTTCCCAAAGGCCACAGTCTCAGCAAGAAGTCCCATACTTGCATTACCCCAATATCAATAACACATACGCCCTTGACTCTTTCAACGCCAACGACATGGCCGCCGCAGCTGCTAGTCACAGACGCTCCCAACAAGAAGATGCCAGTGTCGCACAGGCTCTTGAGATTGCTAGGGAGAGCCCTGATGGCTCATCAGACCCTACTATTAGCAAGATACTCGAGGCTGCTCTAGACCGAATCTGGGGGAAGGTGAAAATGCATCCCGACTCATATATCATGACTCGAGATGAGTTCGCTGTCTTCAACTTCTTTCAGTACCGCTTCCTCGGCAACAAGATGGCAGTGAGCGCTCGAAAGCGATACTGGGACAACACCCATGCCTGATTGCCCACCGGGTCTCATTACATAAGGCGGCTTTGTCTTCCGCACCCTTTGTTCTGCTCTTCTACATATGGAGGGTTTCTCTTGCGCATTGAGCGGCCTACTACAGCAACACGGCTAAACGATGACAAGAGACGATTTTTCTTTTCCCTTTCTTACCCAACGAAGCACGACACCGAACAGCCAGGGTTACGCCGATACCCTTGCCCATCGAAATATCCACAGAGACAACCAGGGTTGGCCCAAACCTGATTTACACATCCGAATTTCCGACTCACTGCCTGTTAATACCTACTGCTCAGCAAAGTCGGCATATTGACAAGAAGCGAGAGCTGAAACTTTGGGGCCCGTACCAAGGATACAAGTACACTGCAGAAGAGTGAGGCGCATGAGCTATGAGGGTAACGAGCAAGTAGCCTGTCCCTTCTTGGCCTGGAACAGGGTTTCCCACGGTGTCTTTCAGCATGACTTGTTAATGCATTCAAACTCTGCAAGCCATGGACGCCATCAGCAATGTCAAGTCATGCCAACTTGAACGGAGAAAGATAATGGAAGGATAAAGCGAAGACCAGGCAAAGAGTCACGTAAAGAAATTCGACTCCACTTACTGGCAGCCCTGGATGATCCGCCACAACCCTCCAAAACCCGGTTCCTGAGCCCGTTAACTGAGTGGGTCTTGACCAGCATTGGAACCATTTCCCATCATTCGCATGGTGCCCCGCTATTCTGTTCCTTGTGGCTCCAATCTCCGACAACATTTCCAGTTTCTCTCTGTGATGAGCCAGGACTGGGCCGCGACATAGCTTCGATGGCTGGTGTTGTATTCTATGCAACCTAGTCATCCTGACATTTCTCGCAGGGCTGTAGAACCTCGTCGTGCAGTGGCGAGGAGTGGCGCGGCTTTCAACCTCGGGCTTGTATTTGTTTCAAGCTTCTTTCAGCCAACTTGACTCGTGAAGGTCAAGCCCGCGTCGCATCGTCTCAAACCATGAAGGATACTGCGGACCTTTGGACCGCCAAGCAGTTTCTAGCATCCAAACTTTCGTCATTGCGAACTCTGTTCCTGACTCGCTGGCACTTCACATCCTTCACAACCGACACTTGTTCAATTCTTGATGTTTTGTTGTATATCTTGTTCGGCATCGCCCCTAGGTTCTCTAGCTTTGCCGAACCCTTTCTTCTCTGGCTGCTGGCAGTCTCCCGTGCGTTCGAAGTCGCTGCACATACTTTTTCCCATACTTTTTTTTTGTCGTGCCGTATGGATTACCTTTTGGGTTAGCTCACCGCGGGTGGTGGTCATTTTTTATCTACTTGTATTTTTTTATTTTATTTTTTTGGCTGCCATTTGTTACCTCGCAAAATTCTTTGTACTATAGATATACCACTAAGCGCATCTTAGCTATTCGTGTTTGGATTTAGTGCATATAGATCAATTCAGGAGATCGTGCTCTCTTCAAGGAGACCATGTCGTTAACTTTAATTTACCCAAGTTGAACTCGGACTATCATGTTTGTGCATCTTATTCAGTATGACGAATAGTCAAATCCCTTTAAGTTTGGTTATCATGGTTGGAGGAATATGGAGGGTGTAATTTCAATAACAGCAAACTGACTCGGACAGGGATATGATTGATAAGAGGGAAGAACATTACGCAGCATCAAACTCAAACAAAGGACCTTATGACAGCATAAACGTTAAGAAATAATCGTGTTGGGTGTGGTGTCTTTGAGTTTGCCCTTCCATCACTAATCCTCGATAGCTCGTCACTAGCACCCCAGTGCAGCACACAGCATACTTGTGTGGCCGGCAAGGAGTTTGGGATTACTTACTCGTCGGTGTGTAGACCAGTATGGACGTGCCAGAATACATTATGCCAATCGGACATATCATTTCCTTTCAACGCCATTCAACGCTCGTGTGTAGATCTCTGAAATATCGTTAGAGAATAAGTCTCGTTTCATGCGTCCAGAGTACCGCCGAGTCTATCTATAACGGCGGCGACGGCGGCAGCGGGAGCAGAAGCCCCGCCGTTATATCACTCGTGATCTCGGGCCTGGGCGTTGATCATGCATCTCTGCCGCATTTTGCGGTGTTGGGTTGAGCTGAGCTTGGCCAGAACGTCCCACAATCGTGGCCGTGATCAAACCTTGTGAATGTCGTGACCCACTGAGAAGTGCTCGCGAGGCCACCCAACAGTGAGTTTCCTGATAAAGTACAGACCTCTGGAAGTCTGTTGCGAGTGGGGACGTATCTTGGGCAAAGGTATGGTGAATCTTGTGATATCTCGCAGGCTACTCTAGGCAGACGTTTGTGACGCTTAGATGAATCCCATGGGAATGGATTCTTCTGAGACGCTTTGCTTTAACAGTACCCAAACCAGCCGTGGCCATATTCGATGAATCCCCTCATGTGCTGCCTTGGGATACATGTTCCCATATGACGAGGCGTAGGCCGATTCTTGAGACTCCAGCTCGGACATATTGTACGAAATCAGCATCAGAGGCTGTAGCGAGGCCTCAAACTCGGGTCCACAAGAGGAAGCTGAGCGTTTGTGTACAACGCCGCTTCAATAACGTCGCGCCACAAGATTACCCTTTTTAGAACCCAAGCATCCAAAAACGGGCTGACGCTGTTGGAACAAGGTCTTGGTGATATTACCGCCAGAGAACGGAGGCTGCACCAGGAGCTCCGGCAGTCTGTCGGGCTGAATAAGGCACAGACAGAGTTCACTTTTGAGCCACCGATGCTCCTCTCTGCACACTTTTATGGACATAATGAGCAGCGGCCGCTTGGCTGATTGCTTCAAGATGTCGGAGAAAGGACGTTGCAGCGCTCGCGCCAGGAAAGTATATCTTCAGACTATTAGCAGGCCTGAGCCAAACAAACTTAACCCCAAGTCTTCACCATCGTGATGCCCGGAAGTGCGGACTCGACCTCCGGGGACCAGTAGGCAAAAACATTCAGGTCGAGTTACGGCAGGCAATAGGTGATGCGCATCAAATACGTGGTTTTCCCAAACAATGTCAAGAAACTAGTCCAGTGAGGAATTGAAGCCCCCATTCCGTATCCTATGAAGCGATCTACTTTGACATTCGGCACGTGGTTGAAGAAAATCAATAGCACAGCTGCCCCAGTGGTACCGTTGTGTTTGTTGTCCGTCGCTTCCGACACCAAAAGACAGGTATTCCCGGTTTGAGGCTTGGGAAAGGCACTTGGTTCGAACGTTGAGATCTCGAAATGTCACTACCGACGGTCTCGATTCCACTATTGTATTTCATCTGATGCTTGTGCGTGTAACGCCTGTTGAACCGTAGCGTAGAATCGCGGCTCAGAGGACGCCTAGATAGGGGTGTCTCAAAGCCAAGCCCTGTGCCAGTTTCGTTGGCGGTGAACCTTTGGAGAGTCCAGAAAGTCGGTAAGTTGATGTTTGGAAACTCTAATACTCGGGGAGGCCTGGGGGAGCATGAACGTGTCAAGCGGTTATGAAAGTGAAGATGGGGTTTCCAGAAGACTTCCGGAAGAGGCAATGCATGCTGGTTCAAAAGGGAAAGTCGGGTAGTGCGAAAAGTATGACGGCGGGAGCAAGACCGAGCAATGGAATAACTTCGCGCCAAGCAAGTCTTACTTGCTTCACACCTCTCATCAAAGGGCGTTGCTAACCAACGCCCATGTATCCAGTACATCGGATCCAACGGAGCGCGCCAACAACCTACCTTAAGAGGCCTAGAGAAAGGGGTAATGTCGAATATGGATAGTTCTTCTCCTGGACCGCGAGTTTAAGCCCGATGTGGCGGAGATGGGCATGAAATATCCCGAATCTGTGGAAGTAAGGACCCGAAAGGTTGGGCGAAGTCGCTATGCTGACAATGTGGGCGGCAGCTACTAGATTTCTGGTAAGGGGCCGGGGACATCATCAACAAACTTTGTGGGCGAACCAGTGGCTCGGTACGTGGGAACAACGCCTTTTAGTGAATCGAAGCGGTGAGTAGCGACATCGCCGCACTACTGAATCTACCAAGATGTGAGATTCCCAAGCTGTTTCCTCGATACCTATCCGACTGATGAAGTTGATGAGGCTCTTTTTGCTGTGAATCATGACAGCGGATCTACCCAGGTATCCTGGTCCTCACAAGGGGCTGACAGCTGCAGCAAGGGTGGCCTTGTCCAATAGCGAGCAGCGGTGGGTGTTGCGTTGGGGCTGCACGCTGTCAATGAGGGGAAGAATTACGAGGGGATGGATGGTATGGCGTAAGTGATGTTGACCTGCTATCCTGCCAAGTTGATTTGGCGCTATGTATGCCACGGACCGCCCCTTTCCAATGAACGATGTCTTGCAGCTGACCGCCTACCTAGCTATGACATGCATCCCGGGCCTTCTTTTTCAGACTGCCGTGAATTATCGGGACTCGTGATCCACTGGACGGGTTCGTTCAGTCTTGCAGATCCATGTAACGCCATCCGGCCCATCTACGACACAGAGGGTAGCACGTCTTTTACATGTTGGGGCATGCATACCTTTCTGAATCAAGTGCGAGCCTAATAATTAACCCCAACGTCATGGGCAATCTACTGAGTTCACAGGAAGATATGTTGATGTTCCAATCAGCTGAGCAACAGCAAACCCCACCAGTCTCGAGCTGAGTGCAACAGTGAAAGACGCAATTAGG
Organism: Fusarium odoratissimum NRRL 54006; assembly: GCF_000260195.1. Classification (NCBI taxonomy): domain Eukaryota; kingdom Fungi; phylum Ascomycota; class Sordariomycetes; order Hypocreales; family Nectriaceae; genus Fusarium; species Fusarium odoratissimum. The sequence continues at coordinate 377,966 of NW_022158696.1, read as the reverse complement.
GCTAATATGCTAGACCCTGATTTCTGGAAATGGTTTAGAGGAGCAGCCGAGCCGCGAGGGCGGTGAAGGGTTCTCTGCGATGGATGCGCAGTAGCGAATTGCTTCGTTTTGTGGTGCTATGTTCATTCCATGGGTGTTTTCTCGAACCGGCTGGTTGGAAAGGTAAAGGCGCCACCGAGATTTGACAGCGAACGATGGTCTTGATGGCGTAAAGATCGATGGGTCCCGAGAGGATGGATGAGCGTATGTCGGACGGCAGTTGGACAGAACAGGGAAGTGCCTCTTCCGTGAGGAGGGAAATTCAATTCAGCGGCCCAGCGTCATGGCGTTACGATGGCTAGCTGAAGGCGGAGGATGTCGAAAGCTTGCCTAAGCCATTTGGCTGGAGGCGAGACTTGGGAGGCACCTATCCGTAGACAGGTATGGATTACGAATGGGCGATGCTGGTAGTGGTTTTGAGAATGATCAAAGGTTTGAGTACCTACTATACCTTGGTAGGTATGCACATGCGCTCAGACACCGAGTATTTCGACCAATAAATAACGGGAGGGGATTGGGATCACTGGGAGCGGGAGGGACGGAAATACCCTTGTTCTTGTTTGCACCATGTTCAAGAATGGAAGGACTGGGATGCAGACGCGTGCTGGTGATCTAGCAGATTGACTTCTCTAGAGCTCAGTTGTGGATTCCTTAGAACGGTAGGTAGTCGTCGCCTCTAATGTCTGATTCTGTCTCAAGATCACATCACTTCCGCTGACTAAGGTATAAGTGGTCTAGCTCTTGTCCACCTATAACTCAACCTACCTTATGCACATCCGCCTGGTTCACCTGGCAACCGTAACCACCATGATTGGTGTCATGCAACTCTAGGGCACAGCATGGAGTTGTTGACCAAAGGATGGACTAACATGCAGCTTTGCTGTGAAGATGTATCAACGGTTCATATATGTCTTAATGCCAGCGGTTACGGAATGTCAACTCTCAGCTGAAGAGCATGTGTAGGTTCTGATTGGTTCATGCCATATGGTTACCGCTGGTGATGATACAACAGAAACTTTGAATTGATCGAACCTTTGCAAACGAATTGTATTAGAATCATCTGAGAATCTGGTTTTGTGTATTAGCGTATTCGTATCGGCAATCAATCGAGCGGTTAGAACAAAGTATGTGAGAGGCTTGGAGGAGCCCCATGTCCCCTCCAACAGTTACCCTTGCTGCGTTTATTCAGTGTCAACGGTTGCTTGGGCAATGCGCCAGCAACGATATAACCCACCACGACCCTATCACCAGACGTCTCGAGAAGCAACCCTACCAACACCGCATCAAATCGACTCAATTCAACTCCACATGTATCCTCCACCAAAAACCGCAGCCTTCTGAGGTAACTAGACATCTTCATCCCCGCATTGCTCCAGCTTTGCTGTCGATCAATCATAGGTCCGTCCATCTGCCGCTGCCAGACTGCCTTTGCAAATCACCACTTCGAACACTTGGATCAACTCCTTGCACAAGGTGCACAACCATAGTGCAGTCGCTTCGACACCTGGAATAGTGCCACGACTGTTGTGCTACTACTGCTCTACACCTCGTATCAACTCTATCAAGCACTGCTATCCAGCATCCGTTGCCCACCATGCGATACAACCTTATCCAGATGATCCTGCGCAGCGTCGCTCTGCTCATGACGCTCCTCCTAACGGCTCTCATCGGCAACGTCATGGCGTCAAATATTGACGCCGCAGGCTCTGCAACGGCTGCCGTCAACTTTATCATGTTTATCGCAATTGTCTGCTGGGTCGTTTGCATCGTCGGCCTTCTCGCTTTCTTTGTCTCAGCTCTCGACAAACCACTTATGCAGCTACCATTGGATGGCATAGCTGTTCTTTTCACGTTCATCGGTGCTATTGTTCTTGCAGCAAAGCTGCGTGTCGTCAACTGCGGAGATATTAACCCCAAAGCTCTGCCTGGAGACTGGATCGCCTGGGGCTCAGCGAGTGATGAGGGACGGTGCCGTCGACTACAAGCAAGCACTGTCTTCATATGGTTCCTGTTCGCCTGCGTGTCTGGAAGTCTCTTTTTGACCATCAGAACTGCACGCAATCAGTACGGCTCGCTTCGCAGTGCCGCTTCACGGCCATCAATGTCTCAGATTTCTTCAAGCGTCTGATGAGCCGTAAGCACATCAGAGAACCATAATATAACGGCTCAGCTGCGTAAAGGGGTCCCTGTCATGGTCACGTTGGCTGTTTGCTCTAGTACCATCAGCGCAAGCGTCATGACCACAAACTCTGTGGAACACTGTGTATGTGTTTCCTTTAGCCCCGTTACACCAAAACCGCCCGAGGGCATCACCGACTCTAGAGTACCGGCATCAAGTTGCATTAGGACATAGAAAGCGTTCAACATTAAGGATTATTATACCAGGATTGTTAGATGTATTAGTCATTTGGAAGGGGAGTCGGGATGGGGTAGTTCATTCAGAACAGGTGTTGGATGAAGGGTAATGATCATGCAGTGAATGAAACTTTAATATAAGGACGGTTTTGGTTTTCAAGATTTCACTGGATATCCGGTTGTTAGTACTAGAGTGTCTGTTGGTTGACGAGAGGAACAAAACAAGGGTATTTGGAATCATATATTATTAAAAGAAAGAAAACATATGCATATTTATACCCCAACACCGTATGAAAGCCATGCATATTACTCAGGTCATCCATTCATATCGAGATCGGATCGTCCGGTTTGAAGTATGTCTATAACGTTGCCGCTGTTTCCACAACACCCGCCGCCTTGAAGGTCGCCTTATTTGTCAATCGAATGTCGACGTTATGCGCCCACTCCATGTATCGTGACCAACCTAGACAACGACTGGTTAGAGAACTCATCAATCTTGGAGAAATGGTGATATAAGTGAATGAATGGATTACTCACTCCAGTAGGCAAATTTGCGACCAAAGTATTTACCCATCCAGGGGACAATCATCATTGTCAGTATCAATTGTAGCTGCTCGAGGCTGCGCTCCCACTCCGCTTGAGCATCAGTGTCGGAGATATCGGAGTAAATGTCATCGGTAGATATGGATGGGAGAGAGTCCAGATCGTCCTTGTCATCTGATATGGACGCATCATGGAGGTCAACAAGGGAGGAATCGGCGGCCATGTTGACAGTCGTGATGTGAGTGACCTGAGTACAGATTCGCTCAGCCAATGCAGTTTCTGGATATGTCTGTAGGCCACAGGACGTTGAGGATGTCTTCGGAGGTCGTGAATGGTTGGTATTGGGTGTCAAGATCACAGCTTGCTTCCAGCGAGACAGTAGCAAGCAAAGGTTGAGAGGTAGTTAGCTATGTTAAAGTAACTTCTATGTTAGAGACTGGTGAGTCCCAGGTGCTCCAAGTATAGAGGAATAAACGGAGGCCGTTGCCGTATCGTCAGATGTAATTGCGTTGCGACAATCAGCAATGGAACATCGATCGAGGTGATTGATAGTTGCTCCAGTTGTAAAGGCCGTAGTCGCATCGGGGCCCGGAGCAGGCTCCGACAAGAACTGGGGGAAGCTCTGACGAGCTTCCCGCTTGATTGGTGCGGACCACACCTTCTCAGCATCACGTGGATATTCCCGTGACTCTCTATCGTGAAGCTTGGGGGCCGCCTGCGCTTTGGTTTGGGCTCTGGTTGACTCAAGGTATCGCTCACCCGGCCCATGACGCTGGACTGATTTCCCTCTACATCCTAAACCCACAACTAAATCCATCAGAAGAAGCTTACCAACAGCGCGCGCAGACTCTGCGATCCAAGAATACAAACGATATATCATTGCGCGAGAAGCCCCAAGCCAAAGATCTTCACAGTACCTTATACGAAGAAGCCGCCCATTTGCGACACCCACATCCAGCAAAAACCCCCAATAAACCAGCAACCGGCCATTAACAGCAAAATCAAGAAGCAGCTGCATAGCAATCATGGAGGGCGAGGTGAGTGACAAGCCTGCGACAAATTGCACATACATTTTCCTATCAACCCTTATTGAAAAGGCTGCTGGTACATGACACGAAAATACAACCTACCCACTACAATACAGGCCTGGCTTTGAACTTCAAATGCTTGTGCCATGCTTTCATGGCGTGTCTTGTACCCTCTGGACCACACAGGCCCAATCTTTTACCCCTCCAAAACCCTCGAGTGCCTCATCAACGAACCTATCAGGTTCCTCTTATCGCTTTTTACCCCACTACCTTTTGTTGGTGCGAAAGTACCTCTGGTATTGTCGTACACCACTTTCTGGGGGGGAAGGCAGGCGATTTGGCATCGATTTATTTTACTGTTTGGGCCTTTGACTCACATTTTCCCAACCGCCACCTTCACATCATCATCTATCCTCTACAGCCACAAAACAACACCGCATCCCTCAATCGGATTCGTTACTAACCTCGTTATTCTTTTTGCTTTATTTACAGGTACCAACCGAACGCAAATCACGCAAATCCGTTGCCTTCACCGACGAACAAGTTGTTGTCGACGCTGACGGTTCAGTGACCATGGTTAACGCTACCGAAGAACCCAAGGATTCGGCTCAGTCCCATACGCCTCGTACGCCGCCGCTTTCTGCCGCCCTTGAGTCCTTTACTGATTCGCAAACGACAGCCGCTGAGGACCTCCCCCCAGCTGAGGATGGTGGTCTCGACCTTTCCCTGCTCAAGAAGAAGAAGAAGAAGTCAAAGAAGGTCGACGACGCCGATGCCGACGCCGATGCCGCCCCCGCTGATGATGCTGCACCCGCCGAGGATGGAGGCCTTGACCTGACTCTGAAGAAGAAGAAGAAGAAGAAGGCTCCCAAGGGCGATGATGATTTCACCAAGCAGCTCGAGAAACTTGAGCTCAAGGAGGGCGAGGAAGTCGAGGAGATTCCTCAGGAGCAGGAGGGTGATATGAACGAGGGAACCGGCATTTGGGCTCACGATGAGACCAAGACCATTGGCTACAGCATGCTTCTTTCTCGCTTCTTCCACCAACTCACCGAGAGAAACCCCGACCACACTTCCCCAGGAACCAAGAGCTACAAGATCCCCCCTCCCCAGTGCATGCGAGAAGGCAACCGAAAAACCGTCTTTGCCAACATCGCCGATATTTCTAAGCGTATGAAGAGAACCGAGGAGCATCTTACCGCCTATCTTTTTGCCGAGTTGGGTACCAGCGGTTCCGTTGACGGAAGCCGAAGGTTGGTCATCAAGGGTCGTTTCCAGCAGAAGCAGATCGAGAACGTTGTCCGAAAATACATCAGTAAGTTTTTGCAATTTTGCGACTGCGGGTTTCTGTTTGCTAATCATCCCTTCTTTCAGTCGAGTATGTTACCTGCAAGACCTGCAAATCCCCTGACACCGAACTCAACAAGGGTGAGAACCGCCTTTACTTCATCACCTGCAACAACTGCGGTTCCCGACGAAGTGTTACCGCTATCAAGACTGGTTTCTCCGCCCAGGTCGGCAAGCGAAGAAAGATGCAGGGCTAAGCAGCTCCGCGATCTTCTCTTCCTTTCGATGCTGCCCCGCCCACTGCCAACAAAGTTCTTGGTTTGTGGTATTGGGGAGGGCATGTATCGTGGCAGTGTTCCGTTCTAACTATGCAGTTGAGTCTATGCTGCAAATGAGCGGCTTCTTTTTCCAGCTGTGTAGTCTCTATGAAGGATGCATTTTTCGGATTTTGCTTTAGGCATTGCTAATGGCCGCCTACTCCGCAAATTATGGTCTTTAGGGTCAAAAGGAGTGATGCTGGACTCATACAACGGGTACCAGGGTGATGATGTGGCGTATGGATTATGTACATGATGCCGGAATGAATCAAGACTGCAGCCAAAACCACAAGTCGCTTGTGCATGAGTGACAGGAACGACGATGCGTATTTGAATATGTTGAGTGCCATGATTTTATATAGACGTGAGGAGGATGTGTACACAAAAAGTATGCAAATAAATTACATACCGAAAGGTCTTTATTAACGCGAGAACAGCGTATTTCACACGCCTTGATGTGGTAATCCAACCACGAATCCACCCCTTACTCCTATCTCTGAAAGTTGAGAACTAGTACTCACACCACTAGGGTGTGAGAAACAGCTGGTACATAAAGTAGAAACTCTGTAGCAACAGATGATTTACCCCCAGACGCAAAATAAGTACATAAAAATATGCCCCGGTTGTTCTCCCAGGCCAAACCAATAAAATCCCCTTTTTTGCTGTGTATGTATGCGTGTTTGCGTTTTAATGTGTATAGAAGTCATCTGCGTCGATATATGCCGTAATCATAACACTGGCAGCCATTCATATCTTAATGCCTCTGGGGGCATATCTCGAATGAGCCTTGTACTGTACACGCGAGGAAAGATATATGAGAGAGTGATAAGTCGAGCATCAGCCGCCCCAGCAGCCGACCTAGAGCTGCCCATGAGAATTGGCGAGTTGCCTGCCATAATCAAATATTGAGCCACTCATTACAGTGTTGTTCTCAGTAACTTGGGGGGCAGCAGCATTCTTAGTGGCGTTATCCAGCGTGCTGTCCAACTCTGCTCGAGCGGCTTCGAAGGTAGTGCGGACCCATTCGCCGAGACGATTCTTCTCCACATGCTGATGGAGAATCTTATCCTCATGCTTCATGATGTCGATCAGCTTTGTCCTGAAAGATGCCTCAAAATCGCGGAACCGGCGGTCGAGGTTCTCGGTGAAAGCACCAAGAGCCTCGTTCGGAGATAGAGGTCGGAAAGGCTCATGTGGATCTTCTGTATTCAAGTCAGAATGTGTTCCCCAGAAGTTAGATAAACATTTCACTTACGGAAGCTGATGCAGTCGGTTAGCATTGAATAGAGCTCAGTCTCTGCCAATCTCTCAACCACCTCACGATCATCCTTGAGCTGTGTGTCGTTGATCTTAGCCCAATCATCGCGTATAAATAGTCTCCTCCAAATCATCCGCTTAGCCTCTTTGACCTCATCACTGTGGCAGCTACTCTCGGCTACCAAAAGAGCTAGCCAGAATGGGTTGGGAATCTCGGCGCGGGACTCAGGCTTCAGGTAAATCAAGGTCAGGAGGTCAATGAGTGTCATTGCATCCAGAGCCTCGTGCTTTAAAAGCCGCCTCATGCCATCTTCGAATATCTGATGCTGAGCCTTCTGACGCCGGGGTATGTTCATGCTATGAACCTCCATTGCGAAATTAAGCGCTGCTGCGTCATCCACAGCATCGTATGTGCTGGGGAGAACCTGGTTGTATAGTTGATCTTGGATCCTGATGGCAACTAACTCTTGGTCGACCTTCTTGAGTTTCTCCTCGGCACGCGCCTCGTCGGCGTTCACCTTAAGGCCACCCGAACCAGTGTTCTTCTCCTCGAGCTCAGCAAGAAGAGCAAGCTTTCCGAGACTTAACTCAATCTTCTTGTTCCATACTTGCTGTTCCTTGGTAAGTGCAAGGGTCACGAGAGTATCTGCGCTGTGACCGACGTCTTTCTCTTGCTGCACATCGTTGATCCACGATATTCGCGCCAGTTCAGGCTTGCTACGCAGAAACTGGGTCTTATAACCGAACTTGTCGAGATCGAATTCCAGGACAGCTTCAACTCCGTGTTTTTGGAGCAGGAACTCGTATGCTGGGAATGCAAACGCCTGACCGTAGACGGAGAAGCTGTTCTCCAGCTTGGCCTTCTTGTTGTCCCTCAGTCGTTTGAAGTTTTGTGTTTCAACAAGTGATAGGTCTGGCTCAGCAAGGCGGTCTTCAAGCATTTGAATATGATCCAGCAAAATAATAGATAGAGCACGGAGGCATTCGTGCTTCTCAGCAATAGAGGCTCCCTCCTCCCACCTGCCTGATCGCGCTAGGGCAAGGGGCTTCTCAAATGAACTCGTCTTGTATGTCTTCGCAAAATCTTGCGACATGGTCTTCAGCTCAGGGTGCGTTGCTGACCAACGAGCATATTCCAAAACTGAAGTGAGCATTCCATCGACGAGTGTTGGCATTTCTTCGAAAATCTTGGACTTCATCTTATGGTCCTGCTGATTTGAAGCCCTAGCCGGTTCACCTGCCTCGTGATCCTTAAGCAACCATTGATCTGCGAGGTCGACTAGACGTTTAATGTTGTTGGCAACGTAATGAGAGCCAGTCCATGGCTCGGGGAGGTCGTCGTATCCATCGCGAAGAATACCTAAGCGCAGTTCTTCAAAACCAAGACCGTAAGCGCTCAAGTTGTTCTTTCGGAAATCGAGGGCTGCGACATGCGTGCAAGTGTTGACTTGGATAGCTTCGTAGAGCATGGCAGTGAACTTGGCGTCATCAAGCAAATGCTCCTTATAGAGCGTCTTGATGACTTGATACGCCCAAGCTACAAGTAACTCGAGACGGAAAACATCGCGAGTAAACCAGTACCGAACTCGATCAACCTCACCAATCTCAGCAACAGGATTGTGTTTATCGTCTTGGTGAATGAACTCGACAATATAACCAATAAGGCTCTTCTTAGCATTCGCTGGTCGTGCTGCAGTGAAGGCTTCGTGTCGTTTCCAGAGCAATGTAGCCACATGCATCTTCTCGGCATTATATAGCAGACTCCAACGTGTCTTACGATCGAGGTCTGCCCCCATAATCTTAAGCTGAGCTATCAACCTCTCAAGTGCAGTCGACCGAGCTCGGAGATTGTCCTCTAGCGAAGCCGGGAGAGTGGAGATAAAAGGAGTGCTTGAGCTCAAGATCTCGTGGCTAACTTCAAGAGCGGCACGGGCAACTTCTTCGTTAGGAAATTTGATTTCTTGTCGTCCGTCGAAAACCAGAGGGTTGTCTTGTTTGACGCCGTAGAAAACGGCCTGTTCGATCTTGCTCTTCGCAGAAACCTTGGGGGGCTTGTCACTAGCAAACTTATCCACGTCAGTTGTCACGATTCGCACTGCACCGGCACCTCGAACCATGAGAACCACGGCGGGATTCTTCGTCCTAGGTCGATGAAGTCGGTGCTCTTCATGGCCAGGAGCAGGCGAAACTTCCTCAAACCCTGAGCCAATGATTTCATGTACATCGTCTTCGCGGAAATCAACAACATCTTCGAAAGCGGCAGGCAAAATGTGACTGTCGGTTTGGAGCTGGGACTCGGGAGACTGTGGTGGTACAGCAATCGATGCGATGACAGTTGCGCGATCAAAGACGACGAAAGCAACCAGGGCAGGGCGGGGAAGATATAGACGTGGCCGCGTGGTATCGGAGGGTGAAGATGGTGCACTATATGAGGTTATGGGACGAATCATGCCTATTTGGCATTCTTGGGGCGTCAGGATAGCTTCAACCAAAGCGTAGCGAGCCGTGCTTCGCAAAGTCAGGCTGACGAGTATCAGAAGATGCTGTACCGAGGAATCGTCGGTGGCCATAGCCTCGCTGAGCCTACTCAACTCAAGGTACTTGGATTCCAAGCCCTTTGGCACGTAAGTGAAATCAACTGCCTCGAAAGAATCATGGGGGTATTCCTGAGATGCGGGATCGGTCTCCTGGAGCGCGGCGATGATATTTTCACGCACGTCTGCGTCGCCGATCACCTCGTTATGGCCTCCGCGGTGGACTCTCCAGGCATGCAGTCGGCCTTTGCTGGTGAGGGCCACGATGTTTCTCTCGCCTGTTCGTGAGGAACGGTCAGCACGGACAGCTGCAACATCTCCTTTGAGAGACAAGTGTTGAAAAGCATGTCGAATGCTGCCAAAGATTCCACCTTTAGGAGGCGACAGGCTGTTGCGGAGAAACTGTACAGAAATGGCAGGGCGGCCTTGGCCGTCACGCACATTCATGTAGGCAAGGCGACCAGAGTTGAAGGTGAGAATAAACCCGGCAGATTCGGCGTTCGTAATAGCCACAACCTTTTCCCCAGTCTGCATTCCCGATATAGTATACTCGACTCCAGTCCGGTCCTTCTTCATGAAGACAAATGTAGCCGCGCTCGCAATCGACTCCCAATAGACGACTTTTCCACTACCTCCCATGACCACAACCAGTCCAGGCTCTGCTGATGACGCGGACGGCGATACGAGGCATCCTACAGGAAGGGAATCATTGGGTTTGGACGTTGATGGGAGATTGAAGGAAAAGGTTTCGGGTGATTGCGATGTCGATGTGTAGGGCCAGACAAGGGCGTGTGTTTGGGTAAGAGAAAGAGCATAGCCTGTGGAGAAGATGTCGGCAGTTTGGTAGGCTATGATGATACGGGTGAGTAGGGTTTTGAAAACTAAAGTTGTGGTATCCAGACTTACCTGACCAATCTGTGCGAATTCTGTCAGGTAGAGCTGGAAGCTTACTGACGTTGTATGCGTTTGTGCTTGTCTGGACAATCTCACTATTAATATGCAGCACCATTGAAACAAGAAAACATCAATTCTTACCAAAACAAGACTTCCGTCGCCTTTATTAGCGGCGCGGTCGCCATGCTTTGCCTTCTTCGCGCGAACATTCAATTCCTTGCGCAGCACTGGGCTTGGGCTCTCGGGAGGCTCGATGTTCTTGTTTTTGTTTTTGTTTTTGGCGGGTAGAGTTGCGACCTTGCCATCGGTCTTTACCTCGATCATTTCCTGCTGGGCATCGGGGTTGACAAAAGTCTGCTCTGTCAAGGGAACTCTCTGTCTCTTGGCTTTTGGCTGCTGAGCGACATGTTCGGAGCTCAAAGGACGTTGGCGGCGGCGTGAACGAGTTGCCGTTGCAGGGCCACCTTGAGCGATAGATGGAGAAAACATTTTGGGTGGACAGGGAGAGGTCGATATCGATGGTTGTAACAAAGAAAGAGGTCGCGAAATAGGACGTGTCGTATTAAAATGGCGATGGAATCAGCCGCGTGGTCATAGAGGCATCTTGCGGCGTCAACGGGACGGGTGATCGTGATGGATCGTTGACGTGAACGGAAGAGTGTGAGCGGTGGACTTTGTGATGGATGGGATGGATGGAGAGAAAACTGGCGCGGCCTACCTTAGGTTGTGCTGGTCGAAGCCTGTAAAGAGCACCTCAGTGACGAAGCGTGTATCGGGAGCCAATTGAACAACAAAAAAGCTCGCTGGTTACCTAGCTACGGTGTCTGGCGCGTTGTGATTGGCTCAAAACTGGACGGTGCCTTTCTCGAGGTGTGCTAGAGCTGCTACTATGAGCTGGCATTGCCTTGAAACCCCTTGAAGGCTTCAGTTGGTCAGTCGCACAGCTACCAATCAGAGCCTTCATGTTCAGCCGCTAGTCTGATGTACCCCACTGGAGATCGCATGCAGAAGGTTTGTTGCAGAGCCTCTGTTTAAGGTACCTTTTGGCCTGTGGTACCTTACCTTAGTCAGAGCTGAGGTTGAGACAAAGCCTTGTGCCCAGGTATTTTTGGCCTCGCGATACATTCATTCTGCTGTACTGGAACTCGACCTCGTGGGTGCAAACAACCATCATCAATTGGTTCTTTCTGTTCGGGTCACAAAGGCATCTAATCATTTCACTGGAGGTTTCTGGTTGTCTCCTTTTTACTGATGATTCCCTTGCGAATATCTTACCTTCTCACTACCCGCCTAGGAACCTCAATGCAATATGCTGGGGACATTGTTGCAAAAGCAGCCTCAGGAAGCAAGAAAACCTAAGACCTTAACAGGGAATGCCAAAATAGACTTACTAAAGAGTCTCCTAAGTTTATGATAGTTTAGCTAAGTCTTTCTGCCATTTAGGATCAAGGTTCCCAGTTTTCTTGCATCCCCTAGGGCAGATACTTTGGGTGTCAGGCAGATCACCGATGGTCTCATAGGGTTCGCAATTATTACATCTTTCATCAAGCTGAACTGTGATTCGAGCTGATTGTGGCGGGATGCTTTGATGAAGATTGTAACATACAGTTGGGGTCTTATGTTATTAGTGCATGTAATTGGAGCTTTGTTGAATTGTACATGATATACCGTCCTCCATAATGACTTACATAAGGTACCTAAATTTAAGTCGATGATGCACATGGCTTTTCCGATCTGATAACGGCCGAGTCAAATAGATGATCGTGAAATTCACCAATCGCCACATCCCATAACATCCAACGGTTTTATCTTTACTCCAACGTTCAGTTGCCAGATATAATCCCAAAGGTTATACCTCTACCGACGTCTGCATCAACCAGATTAAAGCTTTGATCTCCAGTGAAACCACGTGGCCGGCAAAGATCCTGTTAAATGCCTACTCTGTGCCGAACCCGCTAGATCCATCTAACTATAAGCTCATCATTCAACGTTCATGGCGACGGGCTGATAAAGACCTGAAAATGAGACGGTTTTCCACGGCGGTAGTTATAACTGATCCACTCGTCAAGTACCAGGCTCATGTTGCTGCTGGTCTTTACGCCCCTGACCCATCTCAGCATAGGCTTGCACGGCACTTACACAAGATATATAACCGAATCAAAGACTACTCCCCCCAGGCAGAGTATCGTCAGCGCCTGAGTCAAGTAGCCCGCCTTACAGAGGCAAAGCCCAAGGAAGAAGCAAAAGACGATAGTGACAATATCCTTGCATTACGGAATCACTCAATATGGCGGAACCCACTGTTCAGGCACCTCCTCTCAACACCCGAAGGAAAAGACAGTCTCGCTTTGACACGGACACTCACAAACCATGAGTCTGCCATCGAGATAGACTCACCTCGGGGATTATTCTTATCAGGAGAAGTTGGTACTGGAAAGTCAATGCTCCTTGACTTACTCGCCGACGGCCTACCAACTGAGCGGAAGAGGAGGTGGCACTTCAATACATTTATGCTATACACTATTTCACAACTCGAGCAGCACCGAAAGACAACATTCAGAGCCGGGGAAGGCGAAACAGACTACTCTATCCTATGGATGGCAAAAAAGCTGGTCGACGAATCCCCAATCCTCTTTCTTGACGAATTTCAATTGCCTGATAAAGCAGCCAGCAAGATTCTTAGTCATCTCTTCATCTCGTTCTTTCAGCTTGGCGGTGTTCTTATCGCATCTTCTAATCGTATGCCGGAGGAGCTTCAAAATGCCATTGGAGTTGATTACACGCCTGCACCGACAAAGGGGCTGATTCGCAAGTTCTTTGGCAGTGCAGTTCGCGCTCGAGGGGAGCTATATGGACCTACCAGCGACTTCGCAAACTTCCTTGAAGTATTAAAGGCTAGATGCGACTTTTGGCAAATTGAAGGAGCTAGAGATTGGCGAAGAAAGGAGGAAACGATCAGTCCGCCAGCTGTGACTGGAGATGCTGCCGAGGATGAAGCCGGTATGCAAGAGGTGCTTACTCAGGACAAGCCTGAGTCTGGAACCAAGAAGCCTGTCAACTATTATCTATCCAAAGATGAACAGGATCAATGGCGAGAACGAGTCAAGACGGCTGTGGCGTGGACGGGACCTCAACCATTGCCATGGGAGCCATCGACAATAGTGGTATATGGTCGACAGGTGCACACCCCTCGACATTACAACGGCTGTGTATTATGGGACTTTGAAAGCCTTGTGGAAACATTCGGCCCAGCTGATTACATTACAATGGCCTCTACTTACCATACCTTCATCATTGATAATGTTCCCATTCTCACGCACGCAAAGAAGAATGAAGCTCGGCGTTTCATCACGCTCTTGGATGCCCTATACGAAGCTCGCTGCAAACTGATAATCCGAGCTGAAAACCCACCAGATACTCTCTTCTTCCCAAAGATGAAAAACCCCGCGATCGAGAAAACAAACAGCGCAAATGAGCCAGACAACCTCATATCAGAAACAATTGCCGAAGTCTATCAAGATCAGATGTCTCCATTCCGACCGAATGTTGCTTACTACGACACAAAGTCGAGCACCTCCTCATATGATCCCGACCAGGACTCCGATTTTGGATTACAAAAAAAGACGGTTGATTTTGCAAACACCAGTGCTTTTACTGGAGAGGATGAGCGTTTCGCGTATAAACGAGCAATCTCTCGTCTATGGGAACTGTGTAGTGCACAGTGGCATGCCAGGACAGGAGATTGGTGGCAACCGCTACCTATCGAGGCTCGGCACTGGGAGGGAGGTGAAGTCTCACAGCGCTTTGAACATAAGATCGGCGCTAAGCAACTGAGCAAGAATGAAGGCATGGGCCAAAGTTTGGAGGTTGATGAGATGGCTGGATTATCAAAATGGAGGGTCGAGGATCTCAGGAACTCCGACAGGAGAGCGTAGAGCAATCCCGCCCAGTTGAATATCAGAGGAGAAGCAAGCATATAGTGCATACAGTTACTTGAAAACAAACAGACATAACTCATTTCGTGAAAAATCAGTTGCCCATACAAGAGCAATATCTAGGTAGTCTATGACCGGATATACCGTTATGCCAGACTCCAAAAACGCCATGCACCTGTATCTTGCTTGGTCTACTCATACACTACCCAATCCGAGCTCAGCTTAGAGGTTTGTCACGCCTGGGGTCCAGCCCTCTCCTATCCTCTTCATGTCATCAGCAAACTTGCGACTTGTGATCTTCTTGCCCCCTCTCCCGCCCAGGGGAGCATGCTCATCCGGGTCATAAAATGGGTTCTGTAACAACTTGACATATGCATGCTGCATGGCGCGAAACACGGGCTTAAGCTCAGCGTCGCGTAGGCCTGCAGCAGCGCCCCGACTTGCAGCTACCGGGGCATTACCATCGACACGCCGACCGCGCATATCGACAAGACAGACCATGCGGACGCCTGTGTTGGTCTCGAAGCCGTAGGCGGCAAGGCGGTCATCGACAGCGTGGAGAAGCCCAAAGTCTCCCGAGAGACCAACTCCTGAGACTGCGTTGTTCTTTGCGCGCAGATCAAAGACATCGATAGTGGAAGAGAGCAGGAGGGAGAACTGGAGAGGTGTGCGAATCGGAGCGAATGTGTTTGTTACTGGATCGAGCGAGGGGAAGATTGAGATATGGAGGGGGTTGTTCTGTGTGTAGCCATGGTGCGTCAGCGGATATTCAGTGATAATTATGGCAATTTGGTGTTTTATACTAACATTTCGGCCGATAACGCCTAGACAGGCGATTGAAGGTATTGCGGTGGACATGGTTATTACAGCTTGTTGACGAAGATGAAGGTTGAAAGAGGAAGCTCGGCTTAGTGGGAGCCTCCATGCTCGCTTGGTGCCTGCGGGCAGCCTTAACTTGTAATCCCCACCAGTCTCTAAGGTCAACATAATGAATAGTCTGCAAGGGAAATGAACATTCAGATTATAGTAAATATGAGATTCGTTTCTGATTACAATATTGGAAATGTCTATTATAGTTATAGTCTCAAGCTGGAAGCATGATGAGGCGGCTGGAGGCTGGAATGTCTCTCTTTAGTTCGATTGTCTGAAACCGGCCATCAACTGAGAAACCATTATCCGTACATGTCTATTATTCATGGTATAGGTAGTTAAGCTGAACAGAGCCTTCAAGTGCGTATATAGCACTGCTTGGTATCCATATGTTTATGCTGTCAAAACAATTCAATAATCGTGAAAATTCATAATCGCTTGCTTGATGCAGCATATCCCACCCTATTAACATACACTCCAGATTCATAATAGGTAGTGAATAGTTCCCAATAAAGAACTATGTGACGACTCACCCAAGGCTTGTACAGCCGTCTCTTATATCCCTGGCACATCCGAGCTCGTGCTTTTACTCTGAATACTCATCATCTTCCATGAGATTCGCCGTATCTTCAAGCCCTCTCAGAACCTCCTCAACCTCAGATGGATCCGTAATAGCCCATACGCCCCCTCCCTTCACAAGGTCCTTGCCGCGCATGCCAACCTCTTTTCCGACAAGATTGCGGCCGACCTTTCCAGGTCCGACGCCCACCCATCGTCGTATGCGCGCCTCTTGATCTAGGTATTTGATGCTATCCCACCAACGAACTGTATCCAGACAGCCGCGGGCCAGCAAATCCTTGAGCTCCTTCTTACAGCAGACTGGCCGCGCAGACACGTTGCTCACGATGGGCAATTTGCCCGGGAATGTCACAACGTCCTCCTTTTCGCGACCCTCTACCCTGCTGGGTTCTTCTAGGAGCTGGCGCATTACGGTGACGGCTGGTTGCATGATGGGACTGTGAAAGGGACTGTCGGCTTTGAGACGGACGGCGCGCGGGTCGTAGCCAAGGAATTGACGGACGTGGGCGATAAGCGTCTTTATACGCTCGATATTTCCACTCAGTACAATCTGATTCTTGCTGTTTATGTTGGCTATCAAAACTTGTTCAATCGGTGGCAGGTCGGCCTGGTCTTCAGCCGAGATGCCGACAAACTCTCGAATGGCCTGAATCAGGCTGTCCATATGTTCCGGATGGGATATAACTGCCACCATGCCATATTCGCCACCATACTTTTCAATTGCATGTTTCGTGGCGTCCGACATTGCCTCTGCCCGTTTACGAACGAGGTGTAGACTGTCCTGGAAGGAGATATAGCCGCCCGCGACGACAGCGGCAAACTCACCCAGTGAGTGCCCCAGTGTCACGTCGAAGTGGTCGGTGACTCTGAAGTTGAATTCGCGTTCGAGGATACGCAGGATGAAGATGGACGTAGCCATGATGGCCGGTTGCGCATTGGGTGTCTCAGTAAGAAGCTTTGATGGCCCGTTCTGAATGATGTCGGAGAGCTTGTAACCCATGTATTCGTCGATCTCGTCTCGTAACTGCGATGCTGTCGAAGGGAAAGCCTCGAGCCATGGAGTCAGCATGCCAACCCGCTGAACGCCCTGGCCGGGGAAGAACAGGGCTGTTCTGGTGCCGCCGCGATGTGTAGAACGCCATCTTTGTTGTGACAGTTGATGCTTTGGTTGTTGTTGTTGCTGCTGCAAAGCCTGCAATGACGGTCGACTTGAGCTTTGCGGGAAAACAGGAGAGCGAACGTGATTAGCTATTGTGTAAGTGCGACAGCACCGCATCGTGGACATCGCGAGCTTGTCCATTACCGTCTGAGCGGCGGGGCAGAAGATAGAGGTCAGGATGGACAGAGTGAAGATCTCATGCTGAGGTGATATGCGTAGGCAAGTGGGACACAAAAGGGTTACAGGAGGAGAAGTAGCATCCCTAATTGCAATCAACGAAATAAGAAATCAGTCCCAGGTCCCAGACCAAACCCACGAGACTGATCACCCTTTGGGGGCCCTCCTACTCGGCCTAGGTCTGGGGTTCGGGAGTTTGCGTGACGTCGGGGTAATGTTAGTGGGACAGGGTACGTACTGATTCCTCGGAATTGGGGGAGTCCTTGAATTGTCATGAAAATCATCGGGATGGGTTTCCCCTTCGTCCATCCAATCATATCGCGATCGCATTATCCGTTGCGTGATGCTTGGGGTTCCGGGACTGCCCCCACACTTAGAGCCGATACCCCGACCTCATGCGGCTTCGGAGCTCCGTCGCTCCTTGGGAGGCTCTCCGAGGTGACACTTCCTAAATTTCCCTTTCACTCCCGCGGCAACGAGCCGGGTCATGTATGCGAATAAAAATTGCATTAATTACATTACATACAGAAGTACGCATGTTCACCCTTCTGCGACAGGTACGTTCTTTTTGCTTTTGTCATGACTTCTACCTCTTCTCCTATTGGCCCGCAAGCACGCCTAACAAGACACCTGGCTCAGCACAGCATCTTGAGTCTATGTTCGTGTTTGTGTTCCCAGCTGCTATCCCCCGTCTCGTCTCGTCTCGTCTCCTTAATTAACATCGTATCTCCACACCTCCCTTGCTGATTGTCAAGTATTTGACACCCTTGTATGGCTTGACACTCTCTCCCAGGCCCTTACTCTTGCGTGTGTCGAGCTGAATACTCTCGACCTTCAGACCACTTGCCAACCATCCCTTGACCGAGAAGCTTACTGAGGCCGATGTTGGCATCAGGATTTTGTTCTGTGCGACCTTCTTGGCGTCCTTGTCGTCGCCTGTGCTCTCCGGGTTCTGCGCCGCCTTGGCAACAGGTACGCTCTGATATGGTCCGTCAAATGTGTAGTCGGTTCCAAATCCAAATCCGTTAGGATCGAATCCCCCATCACCCTCCTCTGTCAGCGGCCCCACCACAGTGCCTCTGAGTCCAAAGTAGCTTGTTCCGCTTGACAGTTCCTTTGCGGGAATGTACCATTCCAAGACCTTCTCTCCCGGATTAAAGCTGGCGTCGCCCTTGCTAGGCCGGATCTCAGATAGGTTCCTGACATCTGCTGGGAGTGGGATTGTCACAGTGAGGTCGTCCATCAAAGGTGCTCCTGGTGATCCAGGATGAGGTCCGCCTAATCGACCTCCACTGCCGCCTCTTCCCAATCCTGATGATGCTGGCGAAGGTGCTCCAAGAATCTTGTTGACCTGTAATCGGACTTCGAAATCAGACCCTGTTGCACCTAATCCTGTTTTTACTTCCATATTAATCGGTAACTTGAGGTTGTTGGAGCTAAGGCTTCCGCTCTTCCCACTTGAAAAAGGCAGTAAATCAACTTCATATCCAGCCAGGATAAATCTTCCATCAGGTGGAATGAAGCTGAGTTCGCCTGGTCTCTCTTTCCACCGGTTGAGCCGCACGCATGGGTGGAACACTGGTAGTTCCATGATGCCCCCGAGGTTGTGTTTTCCTGATGGGCTAGTGATGTTAAGCGTAATATCAGGAACGCCTGATACCTTTGAGGTGAATGCGATCGTTCCGTTGGCAAAGGCAGCGAGAGGTCTTCCTGATGGAGCAAGCGTAACTGACAAAGTTTCGACGATATCGGCGTACATCTCATTGGACGTGTGCCGTACGTTGGCTCGTCTCCATGGTAAAGCGGTTGAGTTCGAGGGCAGGATGGATGGTGTGCTTGAATTCGAAAAATTGGCGCCCAGAGGTGCTTTTCTGGCCACAGGTTAGTTCAAATACCAATTTTCTAAAGAGCTCAACGGTTCACTAACCCTGGAAGATTGATGCTTCCTAGTAGTTTTCCAACCCAGCCTTCTTGCTCCACCACTTCACGTAGGGCGTTCGGTTCTGTTGTGCTTATCGTACCTGCATCACACATCTCTGTTAAGAGCTGTGCAACTATGTCGTAATTGTTCTCGATCTTGACGGCCAGAAGTGGCGCGCCAAGAAAATCCTCGAATGCATCTATTATACGGTGTAGAAACTCAAAGACTAGCAACGGTTCGATTTCGGTCGACGATGTAGCAAGAAATAAGAGGTTCGCGTGCGTCAGACTGAAGACGAGCGTCGGGGGGCTCGTATTGGGGAGGTAGATCAGGTTCGGTCGCGGTAGAGGGTGTTCTAGGTAGAGGGGCAGGAGATGAGTTGCCGACAACGGCCTCCCTGCGTAGGTATGTGATAGAATGGGGTTTCTGCGGCAAAACGTTAGATAAGTATCTTATCGTTCAAACGCTTCTACGAGACGTACCGGTTATCATCGTAAATGTGAAGTGCCTCAATAACTCCGTTCATGGTGATAACCTCCCTCGAAGTCAGTGCGTTAGGTAAGGTGAGTAGCTTCGCTTTGCGCCAACATGGGACAGACCAAGCAATGACGAAACTGACACTAAAGCTCAAGACCCTAGACATGCATGACTCAGCAAACAGCAGTTTTATCTGCCCAATCAAAGTTTGGTATCACGCGGCTTCAACCTTTGTAGTTGTGATTAATTCGAGCGTCAGTTTGTATTAGTCGTCCGAATTCCAAGTAGCAAAGCGAAAACACCCAAAATGTCTGACAAAATACCGACAATTCAGGCTCTTGAGAAGCCAGAGAAGCTTGAGAATATCCTGCGTCAGGACAGAGGAGATGATTGTTTGCCTTGCAAAGTCGTTGGTCAGTTTTTAGAATTTGGCGGTTGCGATTTCTTGCAACTCATAATAACCTAGTATGACGATAGGAAGCGGCGCATTCTTTGGCCTTGGAGCTTACAGCTACTTTTCCGGAATGTCACAGCTTGATAAGCAAAAGGATTTGATCCTACGGAGCAAATCGCCATTCGGTATGAGAAGTCGCAAGTTTGGAATCACATCTATTTCGCTTGCTCTGGTGTGGATGGGACTCTGGCGAGCTTTCAAGTAATCAAGGATATCGATACGAATCATGCAGCGAACTCATCTCAATTCCAACACGTATCCCCTTGTATAATAGCTCCCGGTGCGGCTCCCTGCAGCCGGCTCTAGCTTCCCTACTATCTTCTATTTCAGAAAATCATGTGTTACTACTATATTATACAAGTGGTTGGGTGCTTATCTTGTCACTCAGCCTGCGATACTGAACGTGTACTATGCATATGCCCATCTTCGCACATCAGAAATTAAAGCGTAGGGAGCAAGAAGGGGGGGAATACATACAGGATGAATCAATAGTGTTTCATAAAGCACAGTATCTTACGGTACATACTGCGAAAGTCGTAGTTTTAGTCATTTAATGTCGAGTCACTAAGGCCCCAGAATTGGATTCGAAAATAAAAATCCCAAGTAACCGAAGAGAACCCCAGTTTCAGTTTACCAAATTACAGTTGTGTTATTGATGGGTTGACGTTATGTCGCTGGAGCTCCGTATAAGCTGCTGCGCTGTGTCGTAAAACACTAAAATCTCAACATGAAAGCCCCACATCGAATCTTTAACCAAACTCACCCATCAACCTCCAAAAAGCGACGACAGTGACCGAGAGGCTCACCAACCAGATACTACAAAATACACCTTGTTGTATCCGAATATAACATATTGAAAGACTTCTTCAAAGCCCTTATACGGTCATCTGACCGCAACAGCTAGCTCATATCTTGCTTTGCCATCTCACGATCATCTCACCATGCCTATCACAATCCTCAGTCCTCAGCCTCCCACGCCTCGGAGGCCACAGGCTGTTGCGGCTACAAACTCCGACTCTGACTCCGACTCAGAAGGCGGTGCTGGTGTTGCGGCTGACGACATTCTCACTCCAGGCGCTGAGATAACTTCAAATGCCCAATGGATGCGGTAAGCTTTCAGCACGTCAAACCTCACAATTATTTATGTCACTAACTTCTTCTCTAGTGGACATGGTACTTACGTGCCGTCTGGATCATCGTCTATCAAATCTTCTCTTGCTGGTACCCTCACAAAGACAAACAAGCTGCTCTCTGTGCGGCCTCTCCGAGCCCGTTACACTCCGGAGATTGGTGACTTAGTTGTTGGTCGGATCGTCGAAGTTCAGGCAAAGCGGTGGCGTGTCGATGTAGCCGCGTCTCAGCTTGCCATTCTCCAAATTTCAGCCATCAACTTACCCGGTGGTATTCTCCGCAAGCGTACCGAGACCGATGAGCTTCAAATCCGCAGTTTCTTCGCCGAAGGAGATCTTGTTGTCGCAGAAGTCCAGCAGCTGCACCAAGACGGCGCCGCGAGTCTCCACACCCGCAGTTTGAAGTATGGTAAGCTTCGCAACGGTGTCTTCGTCGCTGTCACTGGCACCGGTGGTGGGGGTGGTGTCGTTCGATCCAAGAGACAGGTCTGGACAATGGATGTGGCCAACGCCGGCGGCAAGGTCGATGTCCTTCTTGGTGTAAATGGATACATTTGGATCAGCAAGCACATAGAAAGCGACCCGGCCGCTGAGGCAGCGGGCATCAATCGTATGGAGGAGAATGTTAGCAGCAAGGTCTACTCGAGTCAGAATGATCCCATGGAAGTGTCGACCATGCGCGAGATTGCGCGAATCCGCAGCGTCATCCTGGCCCTTGTTGAGAACGGGCTCAAGGTGGATGAAGATACAGTGACCAGAGGATACAGTGAGGCAGTGGATATGGTCCGTGATACCATTGATGACGACCTGTACCTGGGAGGCAAGAAGGGACAGCACCTAGCAGCCGTTTTGACTGGCCGTTAATGCTTGTATATTCAAAAATCTTCTGGCCTATTGGCAATCTAATACAAGATACCACAACCTCAAGTTTTACTAGACATGGAGTCATAGTGTGTGCGCAATATCAAGTTTTTGTTATTTAGTTTGAATCATCAACACCTTGATCAGGCGCATTAGGATGTACTTCAGAGAGCATAGATGTCGCTACAATGCTTTACAGAAACTAAGGTAGAACTATTTGATCATTTTACATGTAACCGTACATACGAGGGGTATCCTCCAATTACCACCGTAACTGCTTTCCATTTCTCAGCAAATGGTGTTAGACCACCGAGTCTCGGGGAGCCCCCTTGTTTTAGCAAGGCCTTCTCATGATATATGACTGACTAATAAGAGGGAGGGATTAACTAGATGATTATCGTGTGAGCAATTGGCTCAGAACACCCTTCTTTGCTTCCAGTATGGCGGCTGCAACCACGAGGACGGCCCACCTGAGAAGAGCGCCCTTGGACTTCTTTGATCCGAGACCGAGGACCAGCGCAATGAAGTATGTAATTCCCTTGGTTTTGTTACCGTTGCGATCAAAGTTAGGTTTTGAGTCGGCAACAGCCTTCATTCGATTCATAACGGGCCACTGGTATGGCATGTATCGCACGCGAAAGAGGAAGTCAGCCCAGTAAGGGACTTCGGCGATAGTACGCTGATGGCTAAAAGTTCTGATAGAGTAGATGCCATGATAGTTGCCCATTCCAGATTGGCCAACACCTCCCAAGGGAGACTGTGGAATCTGAGAGTGGAAGAAGGCATCGTTACATGTGGCGCCGCCAGAGGTAACATTATCCAGAACTGTGCTGCGTTAGGTATACTGTCAAAAGATTGGCGAGGTCAACGTACTCTTATTGTTCTCGGCCTTGCTTCCAAAGGCGCTAAGAGAGAGAGGCGTCGGGTCAACTGTATTAGCAATACCGATGGCCTGGTCGAGGGAATCAACCGCCATCATTGCGAAAATGGGGCCAAACGCCTCTTGGGTCATCATACTGTCGTTGATATCGTCAACAAGCACCGCCGTTGGCTCCATGAACAGGGTAGATTCGTCCATGGAGCCACCCAGGACAATCTTGCCGTTGGTGCCATCAAGCATCTTCTTGAGGCGGTTGAAGTGGCCAGCATTGACGATGCGGCAAAGGTCAGGGCTGTTCTTGGCGCCTTGGGGGAAGAAGGTGCGCATCTGGTTGTTGAGCTCCCCCAGGAATTGAGAAAGAACATTTCGCTCGACGAGGATGTAGTTGTGAGACATGCAAACCTGGCCTGCATTGAGAGATTTCTGCCACAGAAGTCGTCTGGCGGCCAATTTGAGGTTGGCGTTCTTGGTGACAAAGGCCGGGTTCAAACCACCGAGCTCGAGAAGCACAGGAGTTAGGGTCTCGGCAGCCTTCTGGGCAATAATCTTGCCGACTGCCTTGCCACCGGTGAAACAAATTTTGTCGAACTTCTGCTCGAGCAGAAGTTGAGTCTCGGGCAAAGCACCATTAACATATGTGAAACATTCGGGGTCCAGGGATTCGTCAAAGATCTTCTTGAGCACCATGGCACAGTTGGGAGATGATTCAGAGGCCTTGAGAACAACACAGTTACCACAAGCGATCGCGCCAATGACAACAGGGAGGTTGAGCTGAAAAGGGAAGTTGAAGGATCCAATGTTAAGGACAACCCCGAGTGGTTCGAAGCGAGTGCGGTGCTTCATGGCACGAAACTGCAAAGGAACATTGGGGACAGGCTCATCGCGTAGCCATTTCTCCATGTTATTGACCATGTCGATACATTCTTGCTTGCACCAATCAATCTCGGCCAGAACGGCCTCGTACTTGCACTTGCGAAGATCTTTGATAAGAGCATCTTGCATCAGTTCAGTGTTGTCGACGATGGCCCAGTACAGCTTGCGAATCTGAATCATGCGAAACTCTATGTCTTTGGTGCGGCCTGATCTGAAGGTCTTCCTCATGAGATCGACCTTGGCGGGGATCTCATCGAGGGGCGTGTGCTCTAAAGGAGCAATGGTATAGGATGAATTGTTGTCAGCCATGTTGATGAGTGATGTTGAAATGTGGTTGGCTGGCAGGATAGATTAAGTGCTGACGCCACTGCCTGTGCTTTGGTGGGTGTCGCGGGTTGGGGACGATGTATGATGCGTAAAAGACAACTCGTTGTCTAAGAAAAGGATGGTGACGATTTCAGTTGAAGAAGAGTTGAGAATTTTGGTGTTGGATTGAAGTGATGAGTTTGAGAATGCGTTGATCTCTCAGAGGCCTTCTCCTAATTAATCAGGCTACCTTGCCCAGAAGTCGAGATTGGGTGGATTCGTCAGTTCTGGGAGGAATATTTAACCAATATTTCTGCGCAGCCTCACAATATAACAGTCATAGACCTTAAGCAAGACCGAACCAGTTGCTGAAGCGTCAAAGACTAGGTAGATACGACCTCGAGATGTAATCAAGAAAATAAAGGAGCCAGGACAATCAATTTCAAGGGATGCAAATGAGGGGCTCGTTGTATCGAACCCCGGATCGCCTCCCTCGGCAGCCATCCACATCCACGTGCTGAATCATGCCGAGGCACAGTTTCGTCAGAGCTTGAAGTCTGTTTAGGTAGGTACATAGTATGGGTTGAACTGGCTCAATGGATGACAATGACGATCATTTGCAATACCGGTCGGTACCCGCGCGCATGTTAAGTCCTGCACGTTCAAGAGCCACCAGCCCTACCTCAGGTACGCCCGCCTGTTTAACTAGTGCTAGCCCGAAGGCCGAATCTCTCATGAATTCAGTGGTTCTTTCAATGGCATCTTAGACCAGTCCTTTACTACTACTGTCTTATAATCAAGACAATAGCGATTAATGTTATCATTGGATTTCATTATCTCTTCTATTACTAATTTTCCTCGATATGCACGGCTCGAATTAAGTTGGCACTTGACGTTATTGCTGTTGTGTTACTCCAAGTCCTGTACTTACCACCTTTAGTGTGACGCAATGCCACCTATACGCACATCTCGCATGGTGGGTCTGAAACTGGCATAGGGTGCTTTTTGGGCTTTGCCCATCTATTACACCAGCATTTTCCGAGCTGGCATGATCTTCATGCTTTTGTTGCCCTGCTATCAGAAGCTGCCCAACCGGGCCCACCTTTTAAGGTGGTGATAACCTCACTTTGAGCTCCTCGTGACAACGGTGATAACTTCACTTATGATCCTGCTCCCATTAACATGTCTTTTCCGATTCCCTTCCTTTCCAAAACCCTCGCCGCCAGCTCCTCTACTACATCCTTGACCCCGTCTCCCCAAAGTGCCGACACAACCCCAAACTTAGCCCCTAACAACACCGACAGTTTCCTCCCCTCTCCTAACCCCCGCTCCCATACGCTCCCCGCGGCCTCCGCGCCATCGGCCTTGCCAGCAACCACGGCCGTGGGTGGCGCCGCTTCTCCTAAGTGCGGAGCCAGCACTTGGAGCCGTATGCGCCGAAGCTCTTCCAGGCTCTCGATGGAGGAGCTGTCGTATAGCAGAATTAGAGCATCCGCTTCCGTTGCTATGCGGCGGGATTCGGGAGCAGATTGAATAAATGTTGATGGGATGCGCTCAAGATTGATGATGGTCGGGATGCCAGAGACGTTTGCCAGACGCTGGTCCCCGGATGTTTCGGTAATGGGATCGTACAAGTCTGTGAAGACATCTTGACAATACTGGTATCTTGCTTAGCAAATGCTCTCCCTCATGAGAACGAACACCAACGCAGCAGTATCTATTCGTCTTTTTGCACCGAGTTAACTCACCCTCCGTATGAAGCTCTTCTTTCCAGAAGCCGGAGCTCCAAGAATAATAATGTTGACCAGGTGTTCCGTCTGCATCGTGTAGTAAGTCCCCCTTTATCCTGGATTGTTTTCTCGAGGAAAACGAGTAATGGACGACGCTTTTTTTTTTGATAAGAAAAAAACGAGGTTATTTAGATGGGAGTTGATCATATGTTTCCTCATAATGGCTTGGCAGTCATGATGCTCTTAGTCAGCAGCTTCAACTTGCATGATGAAACGACATGAGCCTATTTCCCCAATAAGGTTGGCTGTACAGGCACTTTGATCATGAACGTCCTCCTAAACTAGGTGTTCATGCCACATTCGCTCCATGTGCACTCTAAGAAGCTGACTCAAAATCGCCTAAGACGGCTCAATATCCGTGTGCCTTTTGTTCATGTCCGCTTATATATACACCTGCAGTTGTACATGCTCCGCCTGTTTCAGCGTACGTATAATACATATCATCCCCACGTTAAACATCTGAGGGGTTTGTCTATTTATTTCTTATCTCCTCGCACGGCTACCGCCAGCACTCTTACCGGGTGTTGCAGGCACAAGCTCCGCAATCTTAGCCTTCTTCTGGTCCTCGGCGGCCCTCTTGATCAGGTACTCGTCGATGGCCTGTGTTCCATCGATCAGCCGACCGCTCTCGGCGATTTTAGCATCCTCTATCGCTAAGCGTTGGCGGTGGGCATCAAGCTGTTCACGGCGCTCAGGAGACATGCGCCACTCCTTGGGGAATTGCGGCTTAGGCTGAATCTTATGATGTCGGGTATCAAGAGGGATATCCTCAAATGTGTCCTTGGGGTCTTTGGCAGCAGCAATGAGGTCGTCAACTAGATTGGAGAGGTAGCGCTTGTTCTGTGCTTGGTGCTCAAAGCTATCGCTGCTCATCTTGATGATTTCTGTCTCGGGGTTGTAGCGAGGGCCAGCAAGCTTTTTAAGCTTCTCGGTTTGAACTGGGGTGAGCTTCAGGTCATCGGGGGCGAACTGCACCACCACCTTTTTCTCCGCAGGGTGGAATTCGCCCATATAAGAAGTGTACCGCCATCGCAGAACCTGGTTGTCGCTAGGAGGGACGAAGGGCTTGGCATACTCTGCTATAGTATCAGTATAGACATGTTTTGTCAATTTCAGTTCCACTCACTTGACAGAAGAGGCAACTCCCATACTGCCAGTCGTGCGTACTGTCGCATATCTCGAATTTCGTCAAGCTTGCCATGAGCCATAGATGTTATGTCGTCCTCGTCGAATTCCTCGAGTTCTTCGGTATTGGTTTCGGGATCCTCCTCGTCGAACCAGAATGACTGTTTATTGGGCCTTTCACCCTTGTCATCTCTTGTGATATCTTCCAGCACTGACCTATCCTCCGACGCCCAGCCAGGGTGCCATTCCAGCTCATTTTGCAGGTAGTGGTCAATGGAATTATAACCATTCTCTTTGGCCAGCTGATCCAATTGTTTCAGCCCCTCCGGTGTGGAAGCCTCAGCTAACGCAGCCTCCAGCTTCTTCAGCTCTATAGGACCGAAATCATCCTCCTCAGCGTCGTCTTGGCGTTGATCCTCCTCGCGCGCCCATCGTATCGTTGAAGTGGTAAATGCCCGTTGAGCATGCGGTTTTGGGCGGATAAGCGGCTGAGGCCGGGGGATTTGTTGTATTCGAGGGGCCCGACGGCAAGCCATGGCGCATAGCCTTGCGGCTCTTGATACTGAAGCCATTGCAATTCGTCCAAGAGGGCAATGCCAGCGTCGAATTGTCGTCCGTCTCAAAAGGTGGGTTGGCGGGCTTTCAAAAATTTGGCTGCACCACCAAGCTTAACTGTAGTTGACCAGGTTCCGATAATTAACCGCCATAGCTTCCTCTTACACGAACCGGCCTACCTACCCTATTGCGGAAGAACGGTATAGCTTAAGACTTTGAATCAACAACTCATCTGACTTTCTTTCTCCTCTACTGGTTTTCTCGCGGGTATGGAGGGGCCTCGTCTCGATCGTGTGTGCCTCGTCACGGTTGGTGCGACCACGGGTTTTGGAAAACTTGTTGAATCGGTACTGCAGCCAAGTTTCTGGCAATACATGAATTCACAGAGGTTCACCCAGCTGCGCGTGCAGTGCGGCCCCGACCTTGCCTGGGCGAGCAAACAACTTGCCGATCGCAAAGTTAATATTCCATCGGGTCTATGTATCGACCTATTTGCCTCCAAAAAAAATCTCATGAAGGAGGAAATGTCTTTATGCAAGGACGCTGATGGCAAGAGACAACTTGGCCTCGTGATATCCCACGCTGGTAAGTCAAACAACGAATATCTCGTGACTTGAACTGACATATCCCAGGTACTGGAACAATTCTTGATGCCTGGAAGATGGGATTGCCTCTTATCGTGGTACCAAATATACAGCTTTTGAACGATCACCAGACTGAGATGGCCAAACATCTCTCCAAGGAGGGATATGCAATCATGAGCTCTGGAAGGTATGTAAACTTATACCTTCAACCGAGCCTCCTTCTCATATTGGACAGTGCCGAGGATCTTGAAGAAGCTATCCATAAGGTGGGACTCCTCTGGGAGGAGAACAAGACTCGTTGGCCTCCTCACATTATCCCCTCCCAACAGCCCAAGAGGCTTCGCTTGTGGGATCTCGCCCCCGAAGAGGTCGCCAAAGAACAGAACGCCACGATGGTGCATGATTAGGGCTTTGACACCGTCAAGCGCACGGTGGGCCTCTGATCGGACAGTGGATCACTTGGGAGGAGATGTATTTACGTTACGATTTGGAAGGCATATGTTTGGTGTTTAGGCGTATCTATTCGCGCACAACTTGTCAAAAGGTGCATCTACCTCATGTATACTCTGTTTTCCGTGCCGCCCGGGTAGGAAAACACTCGCCAGGTACAGAATATATCTTGCTCAAGGCAAATTCTGAACCTTCCAGATCTTCACATTGGCATCCCCTCCAGCACTAGCAACTCTGCCACCTTCGACCCAGGCAACCCCGTTGACGCCGTCCTTGTGAGCGTTAGCAGCCTTGATTCGCTTACCCTGGTTCCTCTTTTCAAGACACCAGATAAAGACGTTGGTATCAAGACTACCACTAGCAGCGTAGGCACCCGTGTCGTCCCAGGCAATAGATGTTACTCGGGCAGTGTGAGCTGACCAGCGGTCTGCGACCAATTCCCAGCTACCAGCGCTGTAAACATAGATCTTTCCGACACTGTTTCCAGCGGCTAGATGCGAGCCATCCTTGGAAAAAGCAAGCGCAGAGATAGTGCCAGTTGGGTTACTCAGCGACTTGACTTCCTCGAGCTTACCATTAGAACTAGCGTTGTAAATGCGGACGGAATTTTCGTTGGCTCCGATAGCAACGAACGATCCGGATGCCGCAATAGCACCAGGGGTAAAATCAAAAGACTGCTCGCTGACCAGCTTTTCGCCAGAGTACACGGAGACACCGGAATAAGTCGCGACATAGACAAGCCCGTTCGCCGCACTTACACCTTTAGGTTGTGCTTGTAGCTTGATGGAAGTGCCCAAGAAGGTCTTGGCCGACTCGTCAACAATTCTGAGAGTATCATCCCAACCAGCACTGAGTACCTTGCCATCGGCAGTGGCAAACTGAGAGACCTGGTTTGTATGTGCTTGGCCATCGACAACCGTAGCAATCCCTGAATTAACGTCCCAGTGACATACCCGGCCGTCAAAGCTGCCAGACCAGAGGTCAGCACCCTTACCGTCAGATCCAGTTGACAAAGCGGTTATGCTCTTTCCGTGACCATATACAACGCGGGCAAGTTCCGGCTTGCCCTCAGTCAAGTACGCAAGGTTGCCTGCAAGGCTGAGGCTAATGATGAGGCCGTCGCTGCGGCCAGGAACAAATACAACACCGACTTGCTGATCACCCACGCTGACATGCTCTCCAAACTTCCAGGTTTGGACGACGGTGCCCGCATCGACATCCCAAAGCTTTACAGTTTGATCAGCACTAGCGGTGACGAACTTCTTGCCATCTGGCGACCATGACACGGCAAAGATACTTCCCGAGTGCTCACCCTGCCCAATCTCTTTGGTGGGCTCACCCGTCTTCCCATCGTAGAGCTGTATCCTCTTGTCGGCACCAACTGTAACCAAAGAGCTTCCATCAGGAGAATAAGCAGCGCCCAGAACAAAACCAGTATGTTGAGCGCTCTTGTTGTTGAACTTATATGGGGCTCCATGATAGAAGACCATGTTACCATCGTCGCCAACCGTAGCCGCACGGAAAGGGCGTTGAGGTTTCATTGCGACGGCATTGACGGACTTGGAGTGGCCGATGATCTCACCAACCGAGTTCCCGCTATCAGCTGTAATGCAGCGACCGAATTGCTCGCGGCCATCGCCAACAGCAATAACACGTTGCGACTCGCCGTCCCAGGCAATATCGTTCAGACGACCAGAGATGATTCCGTACTCGCCCCTGGTGCTCTCGATAGACTCAGGCTCCCACACCTTCAGCATTCCGCTTGAGTCACCGCTGGCGACCTTGAAGCCATTAGGAGCAAATCGAGCAACGGTTGTAGGGGCGGTGTGGCCGGTGTATTCCTTTGCGTCCGAAGGGTTGTCGATGGAGCGAACAAATATGGATTTTCCGCACTACATGGGTCAGAGACATCATCTACAGACTGTAGTCTTCTGGCAGAGGGCAAATCATACAGGATAAGCTATCCGTTGACCCTTGGAGTCGGCCGAGATCTGAGTTGGCTGACCACGGTTTGTAACTGGGACTGCCGCAAGGATGCGGTCGAGAGTGATGGATGGAGACGCCATGACAGAGGCAGCAGCTGTTATGAGGTATAATTGTGCAGAAGATGTACCCGTATAAAGCCTTAAAAGTCAAAATACCGTCAGCTTCTGATGCGAAGTTCTTGTAAACGTGGGGGAAACGTTTCTTGTTTGGAGGGGCACTTCTGCGTACGTCAACAAGCTGGTGTGGGGCACCTTACCTGTTCAGAATGAATGGCCTAGTAGTGAATAGTACTAGAAAGTCGATTTTATTATTGTGACATCAAACTTCAAATATCACATCTTGACGTATGGCCACTGCCTAAGCAGGCAATCCTTTTCATTGCCATGAACATCCATGTCACTAGTATAGAATTCCCAATAAACCTCCTTCATGAAGGTTGTTAGCTCTCATCATACAGTGGATCCAAAAAGTGAATATCCATCAAGCTGCTAACGATGGGTTCGACCAGTTTCACAATGCTTGACGTCTGCCTACTCCAGGCAATAATGAGAAGCCACACAAATATGACCATGATGACAGAAGCGGTCTCTCCTCTGCTCTAAACCCCTAGGCATCAAGTATCCATATCATGTCTGTTCAAATGACTTGACTTTGCAGCAATACCCAATGGCTCGGACGCCAAATGGTGTAAAGAGCGCCGTCACCTCGCAATAGTGCAAACTATATGGAAGCTCAAGGTTGCATGACTCCAGTGCCCTAGCCAGAAAGAGCATGTACTTTATTTGGACACGATGCTGGCTGCTTTATGCTTGTGTGATTCATCACGTTTTTGATATGAGTGGCATGTCCCGGGCCCCCATCTTATCCCCAATATGATACTTGTGCAGGTTGTACTAAAGAAATACGAGGCGAGTGAGGCATTCATATGCACGACACCTGGCATCGAAGGCTGCGTCTGCTCATCATGGCATCACCACTTAGTTCTAGTCTGCATTGCTCGATTTGAGTACTACTCTATGCCAAACAAATCGCCATCTAATGCTTGAGGAATCTGAGCTGTAAGTCCACCGAGGTTGTTTGGTGGCGCGCCAAGATACACACGGTGGTGTCTGACTGGGCAACCGAACTCACAGCACGAGAAAAGGACACACTAGTACGACGTTGCAGTTGTGCAGACAAGAATAACTAATCCATAGATTCTAACCACTCATGAACTGCATAACACAGCATAACACCGCACAACATCGCACTGGTTCAGCCTCCTTGCCCCCTCAAAGCACGCTAGTCATCTCCCCATCTCCATGCAGGGACATCTCCCGGAGCAAAAGCTAGGGATAGCAGCAGCTTCAAAGTCCCCTGTTGGAGGAAAACACACCGAACGACACAGGCACAAGGGTAACATTATTCGATGGTCGGCACAATTGTGGCTAAATCTCCACTTCGACCAACAGTCAATGCAATGCACCGTCGTTACTCCCAGCCGACGCTGGTCAACAACCCTGCCGAAATCGTGGAAATCAATGGATTTGCACTGAATCGTGAATCCTGTTGACCGCCACGACTTTAAAGACATTTATCATGTGTTACTGAGCATCGGTCTGAATATGTCGGTGAAATGAGCATCAGTAACAACAGATAAGTAGGCAAAAACAGAACATGTCCAAGCTTAAGCCACTAATAATACGAAAACCACCAAACGGCAACATGCATCCAGCCCTTTGTCTAATCCCCCTCAACACTCTATCTCCGGCCTAAGGACTTGAACAAAATCTGAGCAGCCCCTGTCAGCTAGCCCGTACCATGTACAGTCCATACTTGCTATGGGGCGCATTGGCCTCGCCTGGGGGTGGGACGGCAGAGCTTCCTTACCCATGCCCATACGGCACGATGCTAAACAAGACCCTGTTGCTAATATCCCCCGTACTCGCCTGTGTGATTAAAAACGCCTCGAACTCCTCAGTTTATATATCTGCTCTTGGTCTCCCTGTGCCAGGACCCGTCTTTTCTCCTTAACCTACTCTGGATTCTCCAATTCTTCCTACTCCATCCTCAAACGTCAACCTCACGTAACTGCCATCATGAAGTTCCTCTGGTCCCTCGCTCTCTTCGCTGCTGCGGCTTCTGCTCAGTCTTCCACTGACTCTGGCGCTGCTCCCTCTGCCTCTAGCGAGTGCGAGGCTGAGTACATAGTCAAGAGATGTCTCGAGACCGAGAACGCAAAGGTCCAGGACTGCAAGTCTAACGACTGGGACTGTCTCTGTGCTTCATATGAGGCTGTTGCTACGTAAGTGAAGCATGCCTGTACCTTGTGAACTGAACTTTTCGTCTAACATCTACCTCCAGCTGCTTCAACAACTGCCCAGACGACCCTCGCGCCAGCTCCGCCCAGAGCCAGGTCCAGGTCAACTGCCAGCAGGCTTCTCTCTATGGAACTGCGACCAAGGCCACCAAGACCAGCTCTTCCACAGCGACAGCTGACGCATCCGATGCTACCGCCACTGGTTCCGATGCTCCTGATGCAACCAGCTCTGCTACAGAGTCTGCCGCCAGCGCCGAGAACACCGACAATGCTGCCGACAAGGCACGCAACACTGCTGGTGTCCTTCTAGCCGTCGCCGGTGTAGTCGCTGCTATTCTGTAATTGCATATTGGAAATGGTTTATGAGTAACATGGAGGAGTTTAATTTGGTCTGGGCTTACGGCCGAAAAGCGTGCCATCAATGAACTATCTAAATAATAACCTAATTCATTAATATACACTCGGCTAGGTAAATGACCTCAGCCAGTTGATGATCTGAACTACATGTACGGATACTCCATGTGCTTTCCTGAAAATCATTCCAAGATCTGCACTACTGTAGTACGTTTTGCCTCTAACCCTAATTAGAGATAACATTGCTTAATCCGATTGGGTGGGCCATCATGTATTCGCAGGGATGTACTCTAGTTTAGTAGCATGTCCAAACCTTATGTGAGCTGAGAAAAGCCATCAGGGGTAGAGATGGCCATTTCTTGGCTTAAAAACCAATTTGTGAGTCTTCGTAATCGTCAGGAAAGAATTGCTACGTCAGCTTTTGGTCTTATTCATCGTGCTTTTACACTGCCAGCTTGTTACCACTGAGAAATCATGATACAAACAGGCGAAACTGCCTGAAACTAAACTCTTGATATAACTATTCCGATCGTACATGTCCCTTCTTGTCTAGGGATAATCGCTCAACATACTAATAACGAAAACAAAACAGAGGTGCAACAACCAAACTGCATTCCAATAAGAAGCCCCGTTCCGTAGCGCCTCAGTGAATATACGTAATTCTCTAATTCAAACAAGACCGCATGTTTCCCG
Source organism: Fusarium odoratissimum NRRL 54006 (assembly GCF_000260195.1). Taxonomy (NCBI): domain Eukaryota; kingdom Fungi; phylum Ascomycota; class Sordariomycetes; order Hypocreales; family Nectriaceae; genus Fusarium; species Fusarium odoratissimum. The sequence goes on along the minus strand of NW_022158696.1, from coordinate 344,254 downwards.
TACTTTAAGCTCACAAAGCGCCCCCAATAGCCTCAATTTTCGTTTGTGACAGACTGAAACCAAGCAGTTGTCGTTTCTCAATCGTGACCTGTTCCCAGTGGTTGTTCGTAAGATATTGACTAAAAAAATATATGGTTGAAAATCGGTGGTTCAAGAAGAAAGGCGAATCCAATGGTTTGTGACTGTATAGCGTTGGCAATAATGGATGGAAAGATCGGCACACAATGTGTAGATGCTATGTTCCAATAGTTCAGAGTTTACGCGACCTTCGTTCCCTGGCATTACTCTTGACCGGCGTCATCAGAGTAACATGCTTGGGGTCGTCCTTACGAAGCCTTACAGCGCCTGATGCGCCGCTGGATCCCCGACGCAGTGAGCGCGAATCCTGGTCGTCATCCAACGTGATCTCTTCTACATCCGACACTGACTCGGTTTCGAGATGATCACTTGTGCCAGAAACAGAGGAGCCATCATCTGTATCATCGTACTCTCCATCATCACTAACAAGGGAAGGCGCATTGTTGCTGACCATGGTATTGGGGCTCATGTCAACATCTTCCATGTCCAAATCTTCGTCTGAAAGCACAGGATTCGCATTACGCGATCCGCAGTTTGCAGGCGTCTTGAAAGCGATTGGGGGAGCACGACCTTTGCTACTGGCTGAATGGACTGATGCGGCCATGACAGTTGGAGAATGAGTAGCCTTTGCGGGCACGCGCATAACGACTGGTTTTCGCACAGCAGACGGGTCTCCTAGTTCCATCTCCTCAATTGATGTCTCAGCAGGCTCCGATTCTTCACCGGAAGTCATATCGTCCAATGCAATCTTTGTCTTTGCATCTGCAACCAATTCACGTAAGTTGCCGTCGAACTTCCGACTTTGCAGTAGATGTGAGAGAAAGGGCACATCCGAAGCTCCTGCGACTGAGCCAGTCATTTGCACTTCACGCCCACGAGGTTTGCCATGAAGCGAAGGGATATGAGTGACGCCAGGCAGCTTGCCTTGATGATAAAGCCTAAGCGAATCGGCAATTCTTGATCTGAGAGCAATGTATGCTTGCTGTTCAGTCATATCAGGTTGGGCGAAAGGATGCACAGAAGTGGAAGTCAGAGTTGGCACGGTCGGTGTAGGCGCCTTTTCCTCTCCAACAACCCCCCCTTCTGTTACTTCAATTGGATGTCCGCTCTGAACGGCTGCTTCCTCGTGGCTCTTGAAGTCCCTCTTATGAGCAATGCGGCAGTGATTGATAAATCCCTGAGTACTTGAAAAGTTCTCCCGGTTGCAATCAAGACATACCAACTTTACCGTCTTCCCATCGGCGCGCTTCAAGATACATGGGCCAGCCTTGTCTTTTGGTTGAGGATAGCCGCTTGACAAAGATTGTAACTTCTGACTCCCAGCTCCACGGCCTGAACGGGCCTTGAGCGAAGTTCCAGATTCAGTGAAGCTATTTCTTGTCGTCCGCCCTTCAGCAAACGAAGCTCTGGCGCGTGAGGCTTCTGGAGTAAAATGCCACTCGGGCTGTATGCCATCAAACGAAGGATCAGGAATAAGCCACTTGGCATAGTGTCTGGCATATGGACCATCAACGACACCAAACGGGGGTGCCCACCTTGGTACAGCTTCCCCCGGACGCGACTGAATAGCAGGTCCCTTTCCGGCACTGACATTCAGCATCTGTTCAGGAGTTGGGCAATTCACAGGGTAAGGGATGAGATGACAACGTCGGAGCTGCTCCAGAGCAACCTGACATTTCGCGAGTTCCTGGTTAATGAGCCGAAGTTCATCATGCTTTAGCAAAATTTCAAGACCAAACTGATGGCGAATCTCATCCCGGGCATCGTCCAAACTAGAGGCCGTAGGACTTTCTTGTGGTTTTGGGCCGGATGCTGAGAAACTGTCGCCTATTATATCTAGGTCTATCTTGGCGCGCTTTATAGGCACGTTCATATCGGACGTTTCATCAGAGCCATATACGCTTGGCCGTCTCCGTTTAGGAGGCTGCGCCTCGGGCGACCCTGATACTTTCGTTTCTGGTAACAGGGGTGACTGAAATGGCTTCAGTAGGTCTGCGATTGGTGGTGTTGCCGGCAGCGTCTTGTCGCTTCCCCGTGATTCAGATGTCCAGAATCGAAACATGAGGATACCTCGACAAGAAGTCAAGGAGGAGACCAAAAAGTCACGACGGAAGGGCCGTAGCGAGCTTTTGTATCAATGCGACAGGCAGCAGCTGTGTGTGGGTTTGAAGACGGGTGAAAATTATGGGAGCGGGTGCCAGGTTTGCGAGAGATGTGGCGCAGGTGAGGCTGACGTAACTGGAAAGTAGGTTTGCGGATCGGACAATCGGAGTCGGGCGCAAAGGGGTTTGATGATGTGGCCCCTCAGAACAGGCCAGAACCAGAGAGGAGTTTGGGTCAACCAGCGACAGTAATGACAAGTACTCAGCGACAATGTGCCGGAAGAGAGAGAAGAAAGAAGGGATCGAGCGCTAGCGAAAGCCTCGACTTTGTGGCCTCTGAGTGACAGCAAACAAAGAAGTGTTTTCTTTGGGAGGGAGAGTGTGTTGTGAATGAAGAGGGAGGGAGACGAGACGAGACGGGAGAGCGTGTAAGAGGGAAGATTAGGTGGGTTGTGGTAGTGAAGCAGCAAAGAGAAAGGTGGGAAAATGGGGGTGCAGGCGCAAATGAAGGTGCGAAGAGGAAAATCGATAACACATGAGAGGGAAGGTGCGTCGAGGGGGAAGTGGAAGTACAGTGTAGGTGCAAGTGGAATTGATGCTGCCGTTGCGGGAGTCTGACACGACGTCGAGGGAAATGGGGATAAAGTCAAACTGGAAGAAGGAGAAAGTGGGTGGCACTTGCAGTGTGCGTGATGGGAGCACCTCAGAGTTCAGTCCTTCACAGTCAGTACCCGAGAGTGACGCTTGGGTCTCGGTCTCTTGTTTTGGTGCTGCTTGTGTACTGGGTTTCCTCCCTGATTGAATGAGCGATCGGCCAGAGACTTGATTTGATTGAACGGCCGATTGAGTGCCCACAAAAAGCAGACCTGAGGCGAAGCCGTCGAGCAGGCTAAAACAAGCCTAGAAGTCAAGGGAGTCAAGTGCTGGCAGGCTGTTGGTGGGTACGCAGGGGCGAAATTGGGGTTTTCTGGGCCCCTTTGGGGAGTGGACCATCAGCCAAGCATGGAAGGAGCCAGGGGATTGTGATTGCGGTACGACGACGGCCAGAAACTCAGAACCATCCACTAATAAATGCAAGCTGGCGTACTTGGCCCTGACAGCATAATGGAAACATCGAATCTTGAACGCTGACTTATCTAGTACCTTGTGATCCCTACCAAGACTGGCAAATAGATTGTCATAAAGCAATTAAAGAAAAATGTGGTTTTGTGGTGGTCAAGTTAGTTGTTTGTTGCTTCAGATGAGTTTCGCCGTTTGTCTCCTTCTATGATCCCAGTCACTTCCCGGCTTGTTGGCAGTGATAACAAACGAGTGCCCAAGTAACTCAGGACTGGACAGGAAGAGATCCGTCAGATCCAGTCGATGGCCTAGTCCGAGCTAGTGCAGACTGCTGCACATGTAGAGACAATGCTTCAACATATGCAGTTTCAAATACTTATGCGCTCCTCAAGTAGCAACTCCTAATCGTGATTCGACGAACAGCCTGGAAGAACCTGAAGAGCCTGGGGCTGCCTGGGAATGCCCTTCAAGGCACCTGTTCAGGTACAAAACTCCACCGTATATACTTCTACTCAGAGGATTTGGCTTCAATCCCAACAACTTGAAGTAAAGCATGTTCCAAACCTAAATCCATCTTATCTCGCGCTTGGCAGCTACACTAGCTACTAGGCAGGTTGCCTGAAAACTACCTCGTTTGATGAGATCTGACAGGACTGTCTTGCTCATTAGTTCTCTTGGGGCCTTGGAATGTTTCTTCGCCTGTCTGTCTCACCTGTCTTTTATTCCCATCACATGCTACTGGTTTTGAATCTGGGCAATCAGTCCTACACTTGACTTCGGGACGAGTCTTGGACGTCTGACAATGCAACCATCAATGAGACACATTTGGTTAGAACGAAACAGGATGGTGTGTAGGTTGTGGGTCTATCTCTCTGTAAGTTGCTGCAGCCACTTCCAACCAGCTCGCTTATTTTCCACTTGACTTGGATGCCAAGCTGTAATTGTTTAGACTGTGCTAGTGTCCTATGTCTGTACCTTAACATGAGTGGCTTTCTCTTAGAAGCCTCACTCTGGTTGGTTATTGCGTCCAAATCTGGTGCAGACTCCTGCATCTCTCAGGTTGAAAGTATCAACGGAAACTGCAACATTTCAGTTACTATCATCCGGTGAGCGTTGCGGGAGAATTTCGTCCATGCCACCATGCAAGGCTGTAAATTGAAAGCTAGGTGATGGGGGATTTCGAAGCACGATGAGGTGATTCTCTTGGGTTCCTCAGGAGCTACCCTCAGCCCCACTAGCTGACTCTGGTCCACAACGTCATCCATGACATCTTCAAATGGGAGTGCTGCTCATCTCTGCTAGAGGGTAATGGAGGGAATTCTGAGATGAATAAATCGGCGAAAGAGATTTAGTACGGTTAACATTACCTCGCCTGAGCTGCCGAAGAGTCAGACTTAGATAAGCCGAGCTGTGCTTATGCGTTCAAGATCTCAACACGACTTTGGAGTTGTGGCGCAAGCCCTGCCAGCCACTTTTTACCATGTTCCAATCTCAAATCTTGCAATCATCCACAATGAGTTGCCTTAGTGAGCTGTCTCTCATTGCATACAGCCACGTGCTTCTGAGGTTTAGTCCCAGAGGGACAGCCTACTGAGTTGAGGAAATCACCTTACAAAAGAAATGTAGGGGGGGGAAAAAAGGGAAGCTCATGATGCCTTACCAATAACTGGAACTCTTTGAAGGTACTTAAGTAGACTACCTACCTTAGGTAGTGCATTCTGGCAAACTGTCCTGTGAAAGATTCTTCGAATGTATTAGGTGTTAAGCAAGGTACAAAGTGCCAAGCATTTGATCCAATGAATAAACGCCTCTGTACTCCAAATCTACACCAAGTACGGACTTGCATGTGCCCCGCAAAGCTCAAGTCCCGGACTGCAACTTTTCTATCCGCTAGAGCCACCTCGTTCTTTTAACATTTTCACTCACAAAGATGCCCACTGCAACATCCAACCATGCCTCTGGCAAAAGGAAGCCAGATACGAATGTCTCCAAAGATGCCCATTTGCCGAAGCGACCCCGAAATAACGACCCTAAGACTCCAATACCAGCTCTGCTAGCTCCCCACGAAACCATCATCGCCGAACTCAACTCCAAATATGACATCCTACCTGCTTCAGTTATCTCGTCGACGCAAATCAAGAAGCGCATCATGCAGGTCGCAAATCATATAATAACCCAAGGCGACCGCCCTCGAGTAGCACTGCTGTATGCGCGAACCGCCGATGTCTGCAAGCTCATCACAGTGGTGGAAAAATGCAAGCGGATTGTCATTGAGGAAGGGAGAGCATATTATCAGTACAACCAGCTATTTGACCAACCAGAAAAGTCTAAAAGCAAAGATATTGTTGAAGAGACAATCCTTGAAAAGAACATTCAAGAAGACAATGGTTCCGACAACGACGATTTCGAGGTTATGCACAGCCGATTTGAAGGCGCAGTGCTACCTCAGCCCTCTCCACGATCTGTGAAGTCAATGAGGATTTTCATTTCGACTGTGCCCATACAGGAATTGAAAATAAAGAAGGGTGTCACGGTCCAGTCTGGTACAGCCAAGCAGGTTTGATACAATCCCCATAATTCTACTCTGTTCAGGCTGTTTTGTCTACCTTTATGTTTTAAAAATACTTCCATGAACCACTCCAGGGATGGTTTATGGTTGAGCAAGTCATATAGCAAATCACAAGATACCCAGCGCAAGTAAATAGAACATTCTGCTTTTATTTGTGCCGCTACAATCGTGCAATACTGTGTAAAGAAAATTTGTGATGTCCCGGCTCTAACGCCAATGGCCCAATACACCCTAAGACTCCATTCCCCGCAGAGCCATTCCCGCCTCTTCCCATATCAGCGGCCTTTATATTCCATTAGTTGACTGCAACCGCTGTGGTGATGTCCAGTGAGTCTCTAGTTGCCATTGTTCTTGGACTTGTCGGTGATTCGGAGGACAAAGTTGACAATGACGGCCAGTAGAAGAATGATGGCCAGAACGGTGGGACCAAAACGGTCATCAAAGCCAGCCTGGCCCTTCATTCTTATAGACTTGGCTCGCCAATGGTACGTCACCAATGCGTATATCATGGTCAACATAGCGACGCCAGTGAAGAGGAATGCAGAGATGAAGGCGACTCTATCACCGAAGTTAAGCATGCCGATGGCGAGGGCGCCGAGGATGACGGTGAAGTTGAGCCATGACAGGAAAGTTCGTTCGTTCGCGAAGAAGACCTTGGGTTCGACGCGGGTTGGCAAAGCAATGCGCTTACCTAGAAGACATGTTAGATAGAGCAAGATAACCAAATGTCAATTGCGAGATTCAATGGGTACTTGGGGCGGACGTACCGGGAGTGGTCTGAAGGAGAGGTTGGGAAGACATGTCGGAATTGCTCGAAATTGGCGAGGTTTTATTGTTGACAGCTCCAGTAGCGAGTGTTGTGTACCCGTTAGCGAAGGAGGAGGAGCGCTGCCAAGTAAAAGTAAAACTGGTCGTTCTTGAGAGGGGATGAGATGATGCTCAATCGGTAATCCTAGTGCGAGCGATTGGCGAATGACTTCACTTGACCAAAAAATGTTTGTGATAAAGAAAAGGTCCAAGTCGTCTGTTTATGTACGACATGGACTGGACTGCCGAAACGAGGACGAGACGCTCGCCCCACTTCTCGGTGTGTGTTCCTGTGAGTAGCAAGCTTGGATCCTGCTTCGAAGAGCACGTGGCTCATTGGTTGGACATAATAGCAGCACGCGACCGCCCTATCAACTGCAGAAAACTTAGCATTCAGAAGCAGGTACGGATACAGGTGCCGCCGGATCTGTCTTGAATTCCTTCCCAATTACATGGAACCACCAACCTGTACGCCGATGAGAGATCACATATTCTTTACAACTTTTGATAAATCTCTTAATCTCGTAGACCTCACTTGGAATGACGAGTCATTTCGAAGGCAACGGTAATTTTGTTATTCTTAGCAATGCTTACAGGTACCATTGAGACACACCGGATCAGTGCGCAACTTCATATCCAATAAGAAGAAACTGTTTCATGAAAGTTTATCATGAGCTATCATGGCTTTGGCTTACCAAAAAAAATCAAGCATTGACGTTGCTAGAAACGAAGCGAAGACATGAGGTACTCATACACATGTAGACACAAGAGTACGATACCTTAGTAATGAAGACCAAATTATATCGAATTTTAGAATAAGATCTTGCATTCTAGATCAACACCCTTATCTCAAATTATTTAGCTCTACAATGCCGTAGGAAGCTATTGTTGTCAACGATCGATTGCACTCAATATTGATCACGTGCCTGACTGGCTCCCTTGTCTGGGTGGTAGGTAGCCGCTATAGAAAGACAATCTGACACAAACTGAGCTAGAATCATCATGATAATAAAATGGTCCCAATTATGGATAGTAAATAACTAGATTTGGTTGTCTTGACCATGAGAATTGCTCACAAATGCTTCTCTCGAGCGCGAAGCATGATTAAAAAAAAAAATTAAGGTTGTTGTTACTGAAGGTGCTAGTCATGGTTTGTGCATGAATACATAACCCGGTTCCTCTGATAACGAGGCTTGTTTTTGTTTACCGACCGTTTTCTACCTGTCCAATCCGATCCACGACGCCATCCATCATACATTAACTCAGCTCCAAACCATCCTCTCAACCCCAAAACGACACCAATCTCTACAATGGCCACTCCTGTATGTGCACAAACGCTGAAAGGATCCTCTATCCGTGCAAGAGTTAATCTTTATCCAGCCGATTCCCGCCAACCGCCTCAAGCAGATCGCTACTGATGTACGTCGCCCATTCATCTCTGCTTACCGCCAACCACAAGACGGCTTCTTTCGACGCGTGTACTAATCACAACAATTACAGGCCTGCAACAGCGCGATTGGAAGCGCCGAATTCTACGACCATGCAAAGACCGAGCAATGGAACTCAACAATTATTGTAGGTTGAAGACACAACTCTACACAGCGTTGTAGTCGAAATATTGACCATGAATGCAGAGCTCTGTTCTGAAAGCCGTCATCTCTGAGTCAACCCCCGAGGGCGCTTCTGCTCCCTCGTTCAAGTTCGCATGCAACAGCACCATCGTGCAGCACCTCGTCCCTACGTCCGCCCTGAACAAGCCCCGTGGTGGCACCGAGATCAAGGCTGAAGAGCCTCATATTTCTACCAGCTCCGAAGCGACTGCCACTGACGGAAAGCCCCATGTCGGTCGACGAGGAATGCACAGTGCCACAGGCGCCTACTGGGATGAGAAGAAGGACGGCATGTGGACCTTCAAGTATGATGGCGGTGAGGGCAAGGGCCTCGACGTGGTCGTTATGCTCATCTGGGTCGCCATTTGAACTACCAGGCAGGCGACGAACGGTCAGGTGTTTTCGTCTTGTTCTGGCCCCAAGTCTGCTCTCTGCGGACGTGGATGGCACCCTAATTCAGCTATGGCGTTGAGGGACTTGGGAAGCGTGACATTAGGAATACGAAGGGTATGATGAGGCTTCCGGTCAAGCTATCCGCCGACGACTTAAGTATTCATGCAGACCTTGGATGTAAAAATACGCTGGAGTTGGTAATATTCTCCAATACCAGAGGACTGGGATCAGCCAAGTTTCTTCTTTTCATGGAACTGTATGCTTTGCCGACCTGAGGTTGGAATTATATAACTAAAAGACTGTGTTTTCACACACCTCTTGATGATCAATGGTCTTTTGTGCTTCGTTGTGTTTGCTCGTCAACATTTTTCTCAACAACCATCGCAGCAAATACTCCTCTGTTGTCCTCAAGAAGGTAGCCAAGTTACAAAATCGAGCTCGACTATGGTTGTCACGGGCAGTACTCCCGAGGCAATTCATGGATGATTGGAGGTTTGCTGCTTGGTGTCGTAGCCTATCAAGCGATGCTTCCTCATCTCGTCTCGTTCACCAGGATTACGCTCCCAGGAAGCATGACGAGCCTCACAAGTCAAGGGGACTTTGTCATCTTGCAAACAGTTCGCTGTCGCCCCGTTCTCATTACGTTGCTTTATTCAGCACATTGTCTAGTGTATTCAAGAAATGTCCTTCTGTGACCCTACCAGCGTACAGTTGGCAGACTTTTTGTCAATCATATATATGTAACGACCAAACGAGTATTAAGTCAGCACAAGCTACGACCAGAAACCTGGTATTATCTTGAGTCTGGTTTATTATGTCTTTATACATCTTTCTTGGCAACTGTTCTTCTTTGTCCAGAAACAAGTGATCACAAGATCATAGACCAATTCTCCAGGGCCACCCGTATGACGAAAGTGTGTAGGCCATGAAGTTACAGTGAATTATATAGAGATGCTACACATCGAATGTTTCATGGGATTTGGTAATTGCCTGAAACACAAAGAATACAAACAAGACGGTACGAACTGAAACCTGATGTAGGGGTTAATGAGCTTCCGAGTCTAATGCAATGCTCAGATCAAAGTATTCAGCTATGGCTGGTATGGATGGTATTCATATTGAAGTGCCGCCAACACCGCCAATTCTTTCTACCTATCCAGGCACCACGTTGTGATGTCGATGTGGCTTGCAGTCCCGTCTCACAATGGGAGTAAACAGCCAGGGTTGGGCAAAGAATCCAAGCTTGTTCCAAATGTACCCTTCACTAGAGAACCTTGACTCAGGTTTAACACGACCGAGTCAACGAGCGACATTGGCCATTTCAACGATCCCCAACATAATAGCACCTTGCTTGCTGGTACTTGATTTTCTTGAAGGTAGTTCTTAAGCTTGAGCCTAACGACCTTCCTTTCAAGCAAGTATTAGGCGTCATATAAGGTAGTGTGTGATTCTATCCAGTTCCAAACACTGTACGCCTACTATTGTCAAATACCCTGATTGGCACGAATCCGATTATTCAGAATCAGGAGATCTTACATGCGTGGTCCCCCTATCTGGTAGCATCAGATAATCTCACCACTGAGCAACACCAGGATCCGTGTATGGAGACCTCAGATCATAGCATGCACCAATCGAGAACGGAAACAATGGCGGCTCTTGGGCGTGGTTCGTTCGCGCCATTCCGGTTAATACATGCATAAATGTAACCCAAGTTGGAGCACCAACGATCCATACCTGCATCTTTGGGGTACACAATTAGCGGTGCTTGCTGTATAGTCACTACATAGTCGTGTGAGGAGGGAAGCTCCGATTTCGAACTAGGGGGGCTCATCATGTTGCAGGCTTGCTTGAGAGCAACCACGGACACGGTTTACTTCATATGGCTTCATTGTGCACGGGGAAAAGCCGATATCATACGAATGTATAGTCAACTGGTATATGGAGGTGGTGGTGGTACACCTACGAAGTGCATTGATGTCTGCAACTTCCTGTGCATGTCTTTGTGGGGGCCTTGTGTGGTTTCTAACTGCAGTAAATACGAGAGACGGATGAATTTGAAAGAGCCGCAGCACATACGAAGAGGAGAAACCAGAGCCAGTGAAGAATGATGCACTAGGCGAAACGACTTGCAAGAGATTCTAAGGCAGCCAAAGAAATGTACATGCACCACCATGAATTCAGTACAGTTGGAAATCGGAGAGCCCGACTATCAAGATGATTACTTTGGTAGAAGTCTCCAAAATGGCCATAAAGCCTTTGTGAGTAGACATATCATACTTCCAAGAGTCAAATTTCCGCTTCTAGACTCCCATTTCAGCCCTCTGTGGCTGATTGATCTCTTCGCCAAAACCAATGGCAGCATCGAGACTTTTGTCGAGACCTTGCACGACCCTGACTTAAGATCGGTCCCGGTCCGCTCCCAGCGGGGTTCTCCGGCCCCGTGCCTTTGAGTTGAGGGGACATGGCCGGGGTCAATCTCCATAATGACGTTGATATTGGGGTTATTAGCGCTCCCATAAACGCCGTGGGTTTGATAAAGAGTGTGCTTGATGATCAAAAGGCAGACACTCAACAGAGAGTTGCATGAGTCGACGCCGCTTGTTGCTGCCGCGTTGCACAGTTAAAGTTAGTTGCTGCAAGATTAGTTGTCACCCCTTCTGTCTGCATCATGTCCAAGGCTACCCCTCCAAGAGAAGACAGACTCCTCGTGTGTTCGCGAAGCTTGGAACATCTGGAAAGGGTGCCTGTCAGGCTCAATCTAGGCATGATTTGCCCCCACATGACACACTGCACGACACGACATCACAATCGTCTGGGGAAGGGTTTTCACTTCTTCCCGTCATACGATGATAGACTAAATACCACTGAGTATACCGGGCCGGTACGCTGCACAACTCTCGAGTTGTGTCTATGTAATTGGAGTTGGTGTTGCGTTTGATGGACCATATGATCAGCAAAGAGGCCCCACGCCAATTCCTATCCATAAAACATGGATCCATGAAATGATTTTTGAGTTGCCACCATAACTTGAATCAGGGTCCCGGTATCGCGGCCACTGGCGGGTTTTCGGCATCACCATGTCATATGGCCAGTAAGACAAGCTAAAAAGAGGCTGCGAGGCAGAAAAGAAAAAGTACAGAGCAAAGAAGCACACAAGCTTCGGCTGTGCCTCAGACAAACTAGCCAGACCAGAATTAGCTTATCATGGTTTTTTCCCGGAACTCTATGTCCCTAGGGTGCCAGTTAACCCCTGGACGGACAAGGACAGAACTCGAATTGGTTAATTCTGGTCCCGGGACCCATCACACCACCCCCCCAAAATCAAGCAACGGCATCCACCGACCTTCGGACTCCGACCGGCTCTTGGAAGACCTGCCCGGCCTTGTCGTCTATCCATCGTCAACGTTTTTATAACCGGTCTACGTCGCCACTCCTTTCACATTTGCCTTTGCCTGGCTCTTTAAATACAGAACTTCAACTTACGCACCCTTCAACTGCTCATGAACGTGTTAGTGAGGCTCTCACTTCACCGATATACATACAACCGACACCGGTACAACATCGTCAACGCAACATAGGAGACAACTTCCTGGAGTGGATCACTTCCCCTCCCAGTTCACCGCGTCTCCTACGATATTACATCACAAACAACTGTGAATATCTTCAAAAAAAAAAAAAAAAAAAAGTACTGCCATCAGCAACGCCGCTCCTGGGTTTTGACCTCAGCCGCATTTAGCATTTACCCAACGGAAATATACAGCACCATTTTTGCCAACCAACCATGGTTCAATTATTGGCTGATCCCGCATTCTCGCCCGCTGGAACACCAACACACGAGGGCACTAATGGGCCTCTCATGAAGCGTCCTGGCCTTGGCAGGACTGACTCTTCGACGCCAATGACCAGGGAAGAACATGCCAAACGAATGCAGGAGCTCAACAAGAAGAGAGGATTGATGAGGGCACCCAGAAGAGGTTGGTCAATGACTGACTACCAAGGCGACCATGTTGCCGGGTCGCATTCGGGTGCTTCTCACATTGAGCGACAAGCACCCATTCCCGAAAATGAGTCGCCTCCTCCATCCACGCCTTACCAGCACTCAACTCCCGAAGTACCAGCCGAGGATAAAGCGGCCCAACTTCCTCATCGACCGAAGTTGCCTCCTCCTCGTCGCTCATACTCTGTAATGGATTATGAACCAGTTCCTCAGACACAACCACAGCCCCCCAAGGATCACACACTGCTAGATCTTCCTTCTGAGCTTCATTACACCATATTCGATCACCTTGATCCCATTGACAGCGTTTGCTTCGGCCTCACAAACTCCAACTTCTACGAAATTCACCGACGACTTCACGGCACAGTTCCTCTTTCCAGCCGCTACTCTGGACCAAACGACATGGAGTGGGCTTGGCGAGGAGCTGGCCCACTTGTCCATCGACATGAGCGAAACCCTGAAAAGGAGGATCCTATGGGGCAGATGCGTGTCAAGGGCCAGGTGTACTGCAGAAAGTGTGGCATTTCGCGATGTGAGCTGCATCGTCACCTCAAAGACTGGATGGGTGACGGTTATGAGTACTGCTCCATCAAGGAGATTTTTGGCAAGCCCGCAGGAGAGGATGCAAAGCCATACTGCTACATGAAGTCGCCGAAAAACCCGCACCGATGTGGACGCCACGGAGGAAAGCAGGGTACATCATAATGAACCTAGACGACAGAAAATTAAGATAAACGATATGATACAACAACTCACCCCCATGGGGGTATGACGAGACGAAAGCAAAGACCAAGCAAGACAAAGACCTGGATCTGCTTAATTTTTTGGGACACCTATAGGAGCGTTACTGTTTAAAGAACTTTTGATTTCAGGGTTATTCTCTCTTGAGAAGTGGGCATTTTGGATAATGGATGCTGCGTTTTAGTCAGATCATGGACAGCAAACATCAGGAGGGGTGCGCACCAAAAAGGAAAGTGCGGAAAAGAGCTTTCTCATATCATAACATGACGCAATGAAAACATTTCTGATATCATGAGCGTGTCTTATCGTTACTCCGAGGTCGATGAGACCGTGTTGCCTTATTTACACAGATATCTGGAAATACTGTGGAGCAGGAACACTGCTAGATATCGATCTACGGTAATAATTACCCCTGTAGTTAACTTCAGACGTCATGGACCACTGTTCTCGACATACACACTTCGTCATTGAACTACTGGAGCTTACATCTGATAATCCAATTAGTATGATGGAATAGATCGAGAACATCTAGGCGAAGGGAATGCCATTCAAGCTGTTACTAGTAATACTGCCTGTGGGCTTGCTATTGTCAGGATCAGGGCAAAAGGGAAAATAGACACCACGACACTCAGATTTATCAACTTTACAATGTCACAAGCAAGGTCAACTTTGTAATGCTTTTGTTTTTATACACCTGTCAGCTTACTTCCAATAATTCTTTCAAAGTCGTTGTGTGCACAAGGAGCTATTGATATGAATCTGTTTCCGCCATATCTCTTTGTCTAACAGTTGTGAACCTGATCTTTGCTCCTCTGGCCTGCTCTACTCTAATCTGACAGATCATGCAACAATGCGCCGACCCAATACCCAAAAAAAAAAAAAAAAAAAGAAAGAAAAAAGATGTTCATCTGTATCCAAGAAATATCCCTTTATCACGATGCAAATTACCCAATTCCTTAAACGCCGATCCCACGAAAGGGATTACAAAACACCACTCATGATCTTGTTCCACTCCGGTTGATAGTAGTGAGAAGTGCACGTCGAGTGCTATCGCTGCTTAATCCTTCCACTTTGGTGTACAGTCACCCTTGGCGTCGATCCAATCGTTGATGCCTTGCACAAACCAGCCACTTGTCCACTTCTCTTCGGGCTTTTGCTCTTTGCGAGGCTTGCCCCTCTTGAAACTCCTGGCGATACAGCACACATTGTTGTGGTAACGCCATTGGAAACAGCGCCGGCCAGTGTGCCACTCCTTGTTGCCCTTCTTCTGACTGTAACGGGTCCTGATCATCTCGTTGCGTTCTTTGTCGTCCTTGAGATTGTAATAATCGTCTTCCGAAATATCGAGATTTTCAGCCTCGCAGACCATAGCACAGTGCTCCTTGGATCGGTGAGCGTGTTGCTCGATGGCATTCTTCTCGTTTTCCTTCCTTTGCCGGCCCTTCTGGTGATCAGTGGCCTTGCCCTGAGCTTCAGGACCGAATCCAATATAGCAGACGTCGTCAGACAAGTTATCCCACTCGTCGTGCTCCGCCTCCAGCTGAGGAGCCCAAAACTGGTGATACATTTCTCTGATTTGGATGAACCCCTAACGTTGATAATTAGCTTTATTCCCTGCAAACATCAACATATCTCTAGCAAACATACCTGTTTCTGTCGCGTCTTCTCGAAATGCCAGGCGTCGCTGACTTCCTCGGGATTCATGTGATGCATGGTCAAGAGAGGCTCACACCAGTGATTGTTGCCAAATGGAAGGGTTACAGGCTTCTCGCCGTTGAACATCGGGTGTGCTTGTTTGACCTTCTTGCCGGTTTCCATAACAGCCAGGGACATGAGGTAATCACCACAGCATTCATGGGTAGCCATCATATCGTACTTGTGTGCCAAGTCAGGAATCTCAACCATCTTCCTCATAGTGTCTCCATGGATGACATAACCACTGCCGCCATGGGCGAATGGCTTTCCCTTGAGCATGGCAACACTGCCGACGTATGGTGTCTCTGTACCATTGACCCTGTTGCGAAGGTACCACACAAGATTCGACCAGAAGACGTAGGTGTCGGCTTCAGCAAACACGTACCACTCCTTATTGGGACGCATCTCCCAGGCTTTCTCTACCATGTGGAGGAACTTGTACTTATCAAGATTCCAGCCTTCCTTCATATTCTCGGTACAATACTGCTGAGCAATTGGGCACTCAGTTTGGGCTTTGTAGAGGTCAAATTCCTTGCGACCTTTTTTGACGTCATCCTTCACGTCCTTGAGGACGTCGTAGATTTGGTACTTGTCGATTTGTTGGTCCTGTCCGGATTAGTTAGCTGCAACCCTTTATGGAACGGTGGCTTGATATAATTTCATCGGTGGCGCCAAAAAAAAAAAAAAAAAAAAAAAAAGGCTCCCCTTGCGCCCCCCCTTTGTGGGAAAAGAATGCTATGTTTACTCACCAGATCAGAAAAGAGAAGATAGTCGTCCAGACACTGCAGGCTCGTCAAGAGATGGGCCGGGAGCTTGGTAAATGCTTCGGTGGCACCGGTTTTCATGACAAGCATGATACCATCGGTGTTGGGAAATCCATCGCAAACTCCAGTCCAGTTTGATAAAGGACCCGAAGGAACATCCAAGTCTGCCGTTTGAGAAGGCATGAACTCACTCGCGATGCTGGTTGTCGCGCTATCTTGATAAACTTGGGTCTTGGTCGCGCCATCGCCGTCTTCGTTCTTGTGGCCATTGTTGTTTTGCGACTGATCAGAGAGCTTGATACCATCAGGCTGCTTGTCTCCATCGTCCTGGGCCTTGTTTTCACCCTGCTGATGCTTGTTCTCACTCTCTTGGGTCTTAATCTCACTGTGTGGTTGTTTGTGCTCGTCGCCTGGGGCTGTCTCATCGGCCTGGAGTTTCTTTTCACCACTCTGAGGCTGCGTGTTGTCCTGTGGCCGGTGTTCCTTATCGGCCTCTTCGGGCTTGTTTCCATCCTCCTGCGGCTTGGGCTCACCACTTTGTACACCCTGCGATTCGGTCTCGCTGCTCTCGGGCTTCGTGGTCTCCTTTGGCAGCTCGCTGTGGATCTGGTCGGTGTTTTGAGGTGTGTCGCTGTCGCCATGATCAATCTCAAGAACCGCTCCATCGTCCTCTGCATCATCCGGCTTCTTGTCGTCCTCTGGGTGTTGAGCTCCAGCAGGCTTCTCAGCGCTGTCAGAGGCTGCTTTGTCTTTCTCGCCGGTGTATTGTGGCGAATCCGTATCGTATGGAACCTTTTCGGCAGGCTCCTTATCGTTCAGTATTTGGTTGGTAGTCGTCTCGTTGAGATTGGCGACGAAGCCTTCTTCGACATCGTATGCGGCACCTTCATGGCTGAGATAATTGGTCAAATGTCCATAAACGCCCGGTGAATCGTCGCTGAGCCGATGGAGGGGTACAACGAGCAGCAAGGTCAGGGCGACGAGTGTTACTGTAATCAGCCTCCAGCCCCTGGGGGTGCTCCAGGCAGAGCTTAAGTGAAGACCCATTTGGAAGGGGAGAAAACTGGTTATACAAAACAGGAACACATGCAAGAAAGGATACGGGTATGAAAATACACAAAAAAACACAAGGGAGAGTGGCGCCTAGAGGCTACAAGATGTAGGCTTTGAGAAAGAAAGAGAAATATGATAGATAGATGGAGGCTGAGGGCGGGACAGGGTAAAAGAAAGTGACGACAACCCAAGAAATCCGTCTACACACGGAACGGGAATCACGCTGTTTTGTGCAGCTAAGTTGGCATGGTTCTTTTCAAGAACCTCGCTCGTCTCGTCCGGCAACGTGTCGATAGATACGATCGTCTCCACATCAGCTTATCCTAACTCCTTGGCTTCCGTCGCATACTATACGTACAGAGTATCTGGTCTGGCCTACATATCTATCTTGCCCTTGGCTGCATGCGAATCGCAAGTTATTTCTCGAAGGAAACAAAACTCAGCCAGGGCCCCTCCCTAGTCCACTAGCTACTAATCGCTAGTCAGGCCCAGGCTTGATGAGGCGTCCCGTACAAGCCGGATGGGATTCATGGGAGGACAAGACGCTAGACATGCCTCCACAGAATGAAGTGAAGGCACATGCTGACAGGAGTGGACAACTCGCGTGCATACTGTACGATTCAGGGATGCTACATACCCTGCTGCCGTGACAGGTAAGGTAACAGTAGCCTTGGAATGGTCCGTCTGGCGATCACCCTTTCAAGGACCAAGCGCCCGCATTCCAGACGGTTTGAGTTTAATAGAATACCGCAATCCTTTGCCGATAAAGCTCCAAAGCTGCGTGCCTGGAACGTTGTGCTTGGAACGCAGCTACGCAAAAGCTTTCTGCAAGCAGCACAACGGCCCGGCTTGGAATTCAAACTCTGCTTCAACCACGCGGCCAAACGGCATTTTGCGCAGATTGCTCACAGCGCCAGGCGTCGCCCCAATGCCAATAGTCAAGGTTGTGGCTGAAAGTCATGGTTTTTACATGCCCCGGAACGGACAATTCAACATTGACAGTTATGACAAAGTTTGGCCCCCTTTTCCATGACATGCGGGTGGACATTTGATCTGAAAGCAGCCATTGAATAGAGATGGGGAAAATGATCCCTGGATCCAGACTTCGATAGTTTCTCATGAATATTGTTTCGTTTACACAGGTAGCCGCCGATAGTGCCACTATAGCGCCTCTCTGGTCAGCTTTAGAACGTGCCAAGCGCTGGCTAGGTGGGGTCCTTTGTCTTTATTTTTTTTATTATATTTTTTTTTTAACCTCCATCCTTTGCAGCTGTCATAATGTCTGGGAACAAAGTGCCACCATGTTTTTCCGCCCCTGAGGCTTGCATTCAGACCCGTTGGGATCTGCAAGGCACATTAGTGCGAGCAGCCGCTGAGCTAGGGCTGACAATGTAATTATTGTCAAACTCCCCCTCGCCTTTTCTTGCAAGAGGACGGTGGTCGTCATCAATCTTCTCATCAGCGGCTGCACAAGAACCCACGTTTCAGACGTGTCTGAAACTTGAGTCGACATCCATCTGAATCCGTCACGAACCCCAGTCGTGGCGATGATCATTGCGACTAATGCCGATCCGGCCATCAAGATCGGGTCTGGACAGCATATACTTCGTCCTAGAAACCTTGCTGTTCAATGGCCAGTCCAGAATTCAAGCATTTTGACATGTCTTTGGATGATCTTGAAGAAGCTACCGTGAACCTTCAATGTTCTGATTTCGGCAGATAGCTAAGGCTGCAGCTTTTTCCAGGATCCAGGCTCTCTGACTCACGCCAACTTGGCCCCGGGGACCATCGACGAGTTGATGAACACGGCAGTTAGTACACTTGCTTAACTTCAAACGCGCCTGTAATATGGCTTGACCAGGCGACAAGGGAACAGCAAACATCCTGTTGAATATGCTGCCAGTCCTTGCTATCAACGTTCTCACTTGACATTGATTAACAACATCAGTAAATCAATATCAGGTTCGTGTTATCCTAAGACAGTAGACACATACGATTGGTCATGCAGGCGGATGTTCGATGCAAGATGTTGCAACGGGATCTATGTCTTACAGAAAGGGCAGTGTCCGCATGAGATAGCACTGCAGGAACATGGGCCCTCAACTGTCTGACACTCTGAGAGGCTTATTCGGTGCATTTATCTGCCAAGTTTGTAAGGGTCACTGTGAAAGGCTGTAAATGGTTGCACAAAGCCTCAAAGGTATGGCGATTGCGTATCGCAGTTTTCACTCAGGCCAAACGATTACTTTGATTGATTCAGTAACTTGTGTATTTGTGCCTTACCTAAGGTACCCAGGTACCTAGGTACTTCTAGTGCCCAGAGGCAGGTAACCTGTAGCTCACGTTGGTCTACGAGGGCTACCTCAAGGCATTTCCGTTCATACCGAGTTGAGATTGGATTGGAACCATGCCAATCAATATGAGCCGTAACTCTTGTTCACGGACAACCTTGATTGATAAGATGTTAAGTGACCGTCAACGATAAGGGAAAAGCAGCAACGATCGACCCCTGGGGGAAGCAGCGCTAAGGATCTCATCAACCACGTGCTGGTATAACTGATATGAGTACGGGCAAGAACAACGGCAACGATGGCTTTACTGTGGGCTCTAAAGGTTACAGTACGGATCTCATGTATCCCTTTCTTCTCCCTTTTCTTGTGAATAAGCCCAAACTTGTCCCGCCTACTCGTCAATGCAGATGTCAGCGACGTTGCTGTTTCAAAACTCGATAACATTTGTTCAGGGACCTGTCATTATACTCGATCTGCGTGACTTGCCGATCGAGGCATCATATCCAGTGCGCGGAGAAGGCCAAGTAATTACGGTCAACCGCTTTACTCAGCACGGCATTGAATCGCACCGCTTGCGCCATTCACTTCAAGTGGTCCCGAGCCGAGCGCTGGTTCGCCCATCGCTCTGCTTCATGGAATCATAGACTTTGATTCCTCCCTAGACAGGGTCCCGATGCCCCGCCCCCCGCCGAGCAACAATCCGAACAAGAGAACCTGAACCGAGCGGCTATTGCGCCATCAATCGTCAATTCTATAACGAGGCTCAAGAATCGATGATGGAACGTTCATCAAAAACCAGGATTTTCTAACGTTGACGAACTCTAAACGTGACACTGCTGGTATTCTTGTACTTGCAGGACTTCTCGATCTGAAGCACCTATCTGAGGAAGTGTCATGAGAGGTTGATAGTTCGGTACTCCGGATAGAGCCGGGCTCCTATCGCATCCACTCAATCCAGGGACTATGTCTAGATCGGGGTTCTTGAAGTCGCTCGCAATCGGGGATCACAACCAATTGGACAGACACAGGCTCGCATCCTCCCCAGATCTCGCTTTCAGAAACGTAAGCTTTATCCATGACTTTGGCCGGGGATCGAGCAAATTCATAAATATGCAGCCCACCGTTGTGGTTTCTTTTCTACAACATTATTTACCCATTTCTCTGTCGGACGTCGAGTGAATTTTGTTCTTCAAATAAATCTCTGAAGAAACACTCGACTAGTTTCAATTGGAGTTTGTGTATGAAAGACCTCTATCTACATGTGATAAGGCCTTTGTGGGGTTTCAAGTCGCAACAAGAAAACTTGGAATAAGACCAGAAACCTTTCACTTGCGTTCACAAGGCCACCCGCAAACAGCCATCGTTACAATAACGAGGCGCTGTGCCTTGTGAAGGAAAAGTTCCTTACTTTCAATTCTGAGCGACTTTCCGCACCCAACACTCTCAGCTCATGTTTAAGCTTTCAACCATCAACTCACATCAAGGGCCTTAGAGATATGGCAAGCCTGTCGCAACCTGGCCATGGGCCGGTTCAGACGAGCGCAGTCGTTGTGCTTGGTGCCTCTTCATGCCTTGCAATACCTCCTCCCTCTCCTCCTACACCATCCTCATCACCACCCGGGGACACCTTCTGTGAACCCATCGACCCACTGAGTTTGGAACGAGAACTAAGAGGAGACTCTCCAATCAAGGATCAGCGTCTGCGAGAAGGGATACATGTGCTCAACACAGAGGCATTGGCCTTGAAGAATCTTTCGCGGCTGTATGAGACAGATCCTGTAGCCCGCGATGGCTTCAACTTGTCGGTCCAGGCTATTACCAAGCAGCAACGGGCGAATGGCAAACTCGTTGTTATCGGTGTAGGCAAATCAGGACACATTGGACAGAAACTCGTGGCTACATTCAAAAGTCTCGCCATTCACGCCGTCTTTCTTCATCCAACTGAAGCCTTGCACGGTGACCTTGGTATCATAGGGCCTAACGATACTCTGTTGTTTATCACGTATTCGGGCAAGACTCAGGAGCTGCTCCTCATGCTACCTCACATCGATGAGTCGCTCCCGACTATACTTCTCACATCGCACACTTCTCCGGAAACATGCGAGTTCATCAATCACCGGCCTAATACCATCCTGCTCCCGGCCCCGATTCCAGAACCTGAGAAGATCTCATTTGGCGTTTCTGCTCCCACCACATCGACGACAGTGGCGTTGGCTGTTGGTGATGCAATTGCGGTTACAGCAGCTAAGGAGATCAATGCCAGCATTGCGGCTGTCTTTGCAAAGAATCACCCTGGTGGTGCTATCGGTGCCGCAGCTCGACAACCTCGGACCATTAAAGATATAGCAGTCAGTTGGTACGATATACCGGTAGCACCAGAGTCAGAGGGGGGGAGCCTGGGGTTTGACCTGCTGCGTGCTGGCCTCGATTCGGTCACTGGTTGGGTCAGAGTGCAAGATCGAGTTGCCTCACCAGGTACAATACGAAAGATCAGTAGAGATGACCTGAACAAGAGTTTGGAGGAGCTTCCAGATGCCTTAATGTCCAAGGCTTTGATGCTTTCGCTATCCTCAGAGACTACTATCCGTCAGGCACGGGATATCTTGAGGAACATGCAACTGTCACCGAATGACGAAAATCTGGCATGTAAGCGAGAATCTGTCATAGCAGTGATGGAAAAGGGAGAGGTAGCGGGCGTTCTGGAAGTTGGTAGTCTCTTGGATTTTGAGGGATGATGCATCTAAGAACATGCATGGACGATATTTCTGGCTCCTTACAATCGGGGCTACACTTATGACTGGCAAGCTAGATATCGACGCATTATGGCAGCGCATTGGCGATTATGACTAGGAGTTATCATAGATGACTGAACCACGCATCTTATGGGGAAATTGGCGTTTTATAGACAAGTTTGCACACGCACAGAAACCACGGGTTTACGAAATGCAGATTCATGTTTTGCTATGAAACATTACACTGCTACTGCATATCACGTCTCTACTCTTCTGAGTAGTGTGAGTGTGACCGAATTTCGTAGAGCTTGAAAGTGTAATCAAAGTCCCGACGAGCGTTATAGAATCATGTTGAAGGGCCTCCAGGATCAGTACCAACACCTGTCACACTATCGCGAGCAAACATGTGGCCTTGACATGCCGCTTTCACCCGAGGCTTCTGGATATCTTTTGTCCATGTATCTTCAACTTGGTCTTGTGACGCTGGACAGTGGATAGTTAGGGATACAACACATCCAGGTGATGAAAGCTACCCTAGAGCCCATTGGCTGGTTTCGAATACACACGGCTTCGGTAATATCGTCAACTCAATCATGAGAACAGCCTCGATTGGCAAGATTGTGTTATTGAGTATGGTACTGAAACTGTCCAATAAGCTGTCGCAACAAACTCTGTGCTGAAGATAAATATAAGAACCGGCAAGGTTGTCCTTTTCGAGTGGTAGAGCAGCACTTTGCAGATAAGAACCGAAGAGCCAAGATAACCAGCCACCTTCCACATTAGTCGTTCATGATAGTTCATAGCCCATGTAGATCACTCTGACTTGGTTCATTGATGACGATCCTGCCAAGTTGTCGTTATCGTATTGCCCTGAGCACAAAGCAGGAGCTCAATGGTGCAAAATTGGCCTCATATACTGAACCTAGGGGAGGCAAGAAAGCTTAGGACCTTAAGCCTAAGCGACGAAAATGTTTAGGTAATTTAGCCCAAGATTAGGGGACTCTTTACCGAGTTTATTTTGGCATCCTCTCTTCTAAAAGTCTCAAGTTTTCTTGCTCCCTGAGGTGAACTAATTCGGGAACAATCACGTCTTAGACGCCAAGATCAATATCAACTAGCATATCACAAGAAGGATCCAGGTTAACAGGTCACATGCTCAGCTATGGAAAGGTCCCCCCCTGGTCCTGCTTCAGACTACCCAGGATCTGAGCAAGAACCCCATGTCGATTGGCTTTAGATATATTTCTCCGGGGTCGTTATGCCGTTAGATAAGCTTGATATGTCCATTGACTCAGATATTTGACATCAAACGGGGCGTTCGTTTCATCCATGGGGCAAACAGTCACTGGACATCTTTCCCATTGTGGACAGCCGGGCAATAGTTCAGTAGTAACAAACTCATGCATGCAAAACCACGCTGCATCGTGGGCCTTCTATTTATTCATGTGCTTGTCTAATCAATCCTGAACCCTGTAAGCTGTTACAAGCCAAAGCGTGCAGCAGAACTTTCTCATGTTTCTGGTGAATAACAGGATACTTAACAAGGTATTTCAAGTCTGATTTGCGCAAAAATTAAACCAAAACCAACAAGCACAGGTACTTATCTAGTTCTGAGAAATAATGCCGGTAACGATTTTGGTTGATGAATTAGCAGAAAGGTGCCATAGTTGAGTTACAGGTAATTGTGACAGCAGGGCCTCTTGAGTCATATCAGAAGGGTAGCCATGTGAAACATGAATCAAGTTGGCCTGGTGAGAAATCCAGCAACTGCCTAGTACCCACCAAGTCGTGAAAAGTCTAGAACGTGACACTCACATGAAAACAACATTTAGCAACTGCGTTGTGAATACAAAACATAGTATAACGTGCCGTCCTATCCGGCCTCGAGGGGTATGAGAACTGATTTCGCGAGTGCGGGCGTGACCTATTACTGTTTTTGGACTGCGAATTGCATCTCGTAAACTCTGCGATGCGGTGCAATGCAACTCATGCGCACGGCCCATCGCTAGGGCGGCAGAACGGGTTGTGGATAGATACATGGGTGAATGTGGCCGCATACCCCTGGAGGCTCAATCCATCAGCGGGCAGGTAGGGACCTTTGTACAGACTACAGACTCTTCGTAAATCGACCACCGGGCTATCCCTTCACTCCTCACTTTCAAATCTGAACTGGGTCAGAGTCAGGGTCTGCGATGTAACGGGATCAAGTCTATCGCCAGTAAGGTAGGCTTGGAGACAGAAAGGGGCATGCAGCCCACAAAGCGAGATCCAACATATGCCCGCTTTCGATACCAAGAGCCCTTCGACGAAGTTGCAGCACTCGGACATATTAATGGGACTAGTGTAACAAAATGCATCTGGCCAGACCGAGATCCCAATTCGGCAGATGTGCACGAGATTTACGTAGAGGCTTCAACGACTGCATGCGACTCGACCAATAACATGTTGTAGATTTTTTTTTGACAACATGACACCCTATGCAGGAGGCTCACTAGCCCAGGGCACCTCTGATGCAGAACCGACGATTCGCGCCTTTTCTCCCTCTGGTCGGGTTTGATGCTCTTTTTGGGGCCGATATCGCCCCATTACGCCGAAGCGATAGCAGTTCCTTGAGACGGATTTTTCAGCCGCCTGAAGCTAATTTGTCGCTGGTCCGAGAAAGCTGAGTCCTTGGGCTGAGGTGGAACGCCCAAGTGGATTCAAGGGTGTTTTAGCTTACAGTCTTTGAGCCTCAAGGAATAGGGCGAAAGACCAACGTCTTCTGCCGTTCCAATTGAAGGCACTAGCTAGACATTCATGTACATCCAAACTGGATGCGACGCTGGGAGGATGATCTGGGAATTATTGTTGAACTAGCGACACTTGGGTATTTTGGGCGGATAAATTCGAGGGCGATCCGCATCGATCTCTGGAGGCAAGTGTCCTTGTCTGTATTATGAATTACAGGGCCACAGTGTCATTCCCAGCTGCATGTCTGTTTGTAATTCTTCTTATCCAGAGCATTATATTCTAACTTAGAAGAAGGCCTCGTTGTGCCCCCTGGCATGAAAAGAAATGCATTCTGACCACTAAGCACTCTACTTCTGTGCTAGCAACTGAATTTTGGTTGTTCCTGGTGAGTTGCTGATAGAATTGACTTTTAGGTTGTGTAGGCTTTTTTTGATCGTTTGTGGTGGAGAAGTTTTCTCAGTGGAACGGCGGCTTAAAAAGAGCCAGGCCTCTCCAAGTAGAAGCGTGAGGGGAATTCTGGTGTGATTATTTATTTACCCCAGCAGCCAAGGAAAAGTCGACAATCTGGGCAGGGATACTGTCATCCCCATGTCTCGTAGGCGTTCTACCATTCGGAGGGACCTGCCAAGCCTTATTGTCGACACGACAGAGCCAGTAGAGGCAGCACATGGTCCTTGCTGGTCTGGAGAATGGAGGAACTACCTTATCGCGCTAATGCTTTCTAAGCGAAGCACTATGACGGAACAAACTTCAACCCCAGGGCTGAAGAACAATGAAGAAGCTGTAGAGGTTGCGCATCAGTCAGACCGTTTTACTGTAAGCCAATGCATACTGAAATAATGTTGCATCCCATATGAAATCATCCAAGCCCTAGACCTGCACGATGATGGTCAAGACTAAGTTCGACCGGAGAGAATGACGAGGGCACGCCACTGTCCATGCGAAAAACGATCCATAATATGACAGACAAGGATGCGTATATCCGTAATGCATGGGTTCTGCCTAGACTCCTTGTCTGGCGTCAACAGACAGGGAAAAGCTGGACCGAGCCAACTTTCCACGAGCCGCGGAAGCGAAGCGAAGCCAAGCTAACAAGTCGACGACGTACAAGAGAAGGCAGGACAGGCCAAGGTTCCATGAGGACGAACATACTATGGACATGGAACTGCATAGATGCTTTCCAACAACAAGCAATGGAATAAGCTTTCGAGTCGAGGCTAACTGCTGGCTGCTACGTTAGTAAGCTGGGAGCTGGGAGCTGGGAGCTGGGCGTTTGAGCCTCGAAGGCACTTTGTTCTTTTTTAAGTTCTCGCGTGACCAGTAACGATCACTTGGTTGGTACCGACGCTGAGGTAATGCCCGGAGGATCGGAGATGTCTTGCCTACACTCTAAATCAATTCCGCACCGGTAGTAGTGAAAGTGGCATCACTGAGAATCATTGACGAATATTACGGTCTCGGCTGTTCTGCACTGTGCTCGTCTTGATTACTGCAATCTGCTTGTCGTTATTCCACATGGAATCCTCGGCGCCGGCGACGTCTTGATGTAGAAGTCGGTAGGCAAGGTAGGCACCCCAATGCAGTGTAGGTACCTTCTATCTCAGGTACCCGTTATTGCCTCTGGGTTCTGACTCGGTTGAGAAAAACAGGGTGGCTATGGCTGCGGCTGCGACTAATACCCGTACGGCACAGTACAGACAGACAGTTGTGTCGGCAACTCATTAATTCTGCACAGGAATATCATAACTAATTAATTATAAATGACTGGCTATCGGGCCTCGACTCATCCGAGTGGTTACACAGCGTGCGGCGGCAACTTGACAAGTCGTGTTTGTGGACCAAGATATGTACGTCCGGATAATATGGATGAGAAAAGAAGGGCGTGAAGAGTTTCCCATCCAGGCAACTTAGCCATTGTTATGTTCCCACCGGTGCCCTGCCAACTTATAAGTTATGGTACGTAATGGGAGGAACTGTACTCCGTATTCACTGAGTTGCTATAGCTCCTTGCCTAGAGGAAAGCTTAAGGTAGGTCGGCATAGTAGAGGTAAGGTTGAGCGGTATCTAAGGTATGGATGTTTAATTCGAACTTCACTGGGAGGAACTGAACTTATCAAAAAGAAACTTAGCCGGATGCAGGCAATAATACCTGGCCAAGGTACAGTGAGATGATAAGGTGGCACAGTGTGCAAGAATACCGATACCGACACAGATAGGTACCTACTTGCTACCTGAGGTGATTGTACAAGAACTCAAGAGATGCATAAGTTTGGGGATTTTGCACAGTGGTAGCCATGGCCTGATGCTTGATAGAATAAAAAGAGGTACTTGCTGCAATTCATGGGTAAAGCAAGGGGAAGGATCATTATTTGTCTGTAGCCCAAAAGAGGACCAAGTATATACACACTGTATGCCTGTATGCCGCGGCCACCACGTTTCCCAAGTCTCTTGCACCAAACTCAATTTCTGATATGCCGAAGCCCAAGAGCCGAGACTTCTGCACATCGCCCAACTTCTCAGTTGAACTTGGCCGCTAGCAATGAAGGATAAAGTTCTCCTCGGTAACGACACTGTGCAGTATAGAATGCACCGTGATCTATACACGCGAGAATTGGACATTCTTTTGCTAATGTTTGTTATCGCACCTAACTGTTTGTTATCTTTACCCCTCAGCGTTTCTCCCAGTGTCCTTTGGCTTGTTAAGCCGAGGCATGATGAGTTCCCTGCAGATTATTGCCAAAAGGTCCAGATCATGGCAACGATATCTGCATTCCGTCCTATCAAGTATCCGGTTTCAATTGTTCCAACGTCTGGACGGGGACCCTTGATCCTTTTGGCCCCTCCCGAGTCCCTCCACTCCCCCCTCCTTCTCTCCAGCACCCGTGAACCCACCACCCCATCCGTCAGGTCAACAGGGGCGTTGTCGCTCTGGATCGCTGTAGCACGTAATGCAACCTGCTGCGGTGCCCACTATAGCACTGTTACGCTGCAGAGAGATGCAGATTGCTCTTCGTTGCGCTACTGGACGCTCCGCTATGCTCTGTACGATGGATGGATCATGCCAAGTCCAGGGATCTTGTCCGGGTGGGCGTTACCGATGCATGCGAAGCACGAGGCGAGTGGATGAGCTCGACAGGAGTGGTAAGAGGCGGTACAAGGGTGAAGAAAGAGCGAATGGCTGATTCAAAGATATAAACTTGCAACGTTTCCCACGCCTCGCCGTCAATTTTCTTCTAGCTTGTTCGCTCACTAGAACTTTCCAGATCGCTCACTCACTTGTCTGCTCCTTTCAACAAACGTCGGTTCATCGACTCAACGAATCTCACGAAAGAGGCAGTGGGTTTCCTCTGGCTGACATCAGGCTGCCTGGAATTGTGCTGTCTGATAAACCGAGATTTACCAAGAGACCGTGTCTATCACCGAGACGATACTACCTAGCCCAGAAACATTTCTGCTTTGGTCGTTGTGTTTGGCTTGCTTGTTGATTGTGGTGAATCTTGACATTTGTTGTCTATCCAAACTGCTGAGACTCTTATCTCAATACGAGGGACTATCCTTGTCAGGATTGAGTTCGAGGCTACTGTCTGTCCATTCGTACACCATCTGCGCCAGCCACCAGTCAGAGACTTTGATCAACAGGAGCATATGATAAGGAGCACGGTAGAGCCCGACTTCTTTGTCTTCGCCCTTCCTTCGCGAGACAATTGCAGCTACTTGCGAGGTTCTCTTCTGCGAAGTTCCTTTCGAGCAACCGTCGCAGCGCCAACGCCCGCAGAAACTGTCCCGGGTCAAGGACTAAAACAACCTGGCTCCTGGCTAGGTCACTGTCTAGGCCGGCCCCACCCAATTGCTTTTTGGGCGTTAAAGATCCATTGCCCGTCCTACCACGACAAGCTTTAATCTTTAAATTGGATCTCGAAGCGGGCTGTGTCTCGAGCCAAGCAGGGTGTGCTTCATACCTACTTAGTACCTTTCCTACTACTCAGAGTCATATTTGGGTACGTCATTTCCTGCTTCCAATTGACATCTTCGTTCCTCACATCCTCCCCTGTCTCCCACAGACAAATGAGCTACTCTGTTTCACTTGAGGACCAAATATCGTGATTGTCTTGGATTGCGCATTTGACTTACAACCCATTCTGCTCTGTAGGTATAAAGATATCAAGATCCACCTTCCTCAATTAAGTTTTCAGTTCGGCGTTGAGCAGCATCTTCCGCTCGCTTCTCCCGCCAACTCAGCTCAATTCAGTTCGACTTGATTCGATTTGAACCTTCCTCTACGGCTCGCATCTGTACTCAAAGGCCTCACCCGCACATAAGGAAGGGACAGGTAGCAGGGCGAGCTTGAGAATAGGTGATATCAATCGTCCGCTCTTTTCTTCTTCTTCTTCTTCTTCTTCTTCCTCCTCTCTCTCTGTCGTTTTAGTTGACGTCCGTTCCCTTGATTGCCGAATTTTGTTCTTATTGATCAGACATGAAGTTTGGCGACCACCTCGAAAGAGAGTCTGTTCCAGAATGGAGTCTCCGTAGGTTTTAATGCTCTCCGTCGAAACCATTCCGGTATACTGACCAATTGCTTCTTGATGTAGATAACCTCGACTACAATTCCATTAAGCATGAGATCAAGATGCACACGACGCGCGACCAGGCCACGGCTATGGCCATTCCCGGACAAAAGGATGAGGCTCTTTCGCGATTCGAGGATGGCTTATACATGGAGCTTGATCGTCAGCATGAAAGACTGCAGTTATTTGTTTCAAGCAAAGCAGATGAGATTTCGCGCCGATTAGGTATGTCGTGGACTTGTAGTTCTGCGCCACGTCTTGAGTGGCACGCGACCACATGCCAAATCTAACACCTCCATAGAATACCTCGCCAAGAATATCGATCGTTGGGCATCAAAGAACCAGGAACAGCTCGCCGGTGATTCTGCCATCAAGCACCACAGACGTTTCACCAAGTACGAGCGTGAATTGGTTCGTTGTGGTAGTGACATTCAATCCCTCGAGCGCTTCGTCAAGGCTCAGACTGTCGCCTTCCGCAAGATCACCAAAAAATACAAGGTACGTCATCATGACTGCTTCGTGTGAATTTGACATCTGGATGAACGTAGTGACTGATCACTCACTTACAGAAATGGACCGGCTCTACAACCCTCGGTATTCGTCTCTATGAGAACGTTCTCTCCGATCCGAAAAGTTTCACTCGCCGTGACTTTTCCTCCTTACAACAACGTTATGACGACATCACATGCACACTGAACGCTGCCGCTCCCGCATTGAGCGAACCTAGCTCACCAGAATCCCAAGCTCAGTCATACCGACGTCAATCTCTTTCAGGATCTCTCAACTCGACAAATCGTCACCCCACCAGCCGCGCTCAACCTACGTTCGATTTCTTGCCTCCACCGCAGATGGAAGAACCTGCCAAATACTGGAACGAATATGACAATGGAAGTGAATGTGCAGCTGATGATGATGGATATGCTATCTATATAAATCCAGATGAAAGCACTAGTTTTCCGGGATTCGGCTACCTGCAGAATATCTTCAAAGCACCCATGAAGAAGGCAAGGGGTTGGTTCAAGCGCAACAACACCCGGGAGCGCCAGTCTCTACTTGGTGCCAATCATTCACCTTACCAATACTCCAGCACGACCTTCAACAGCAGCGAGTCGGACGAGGAAGCAGGATATGCTAGTTCAGATGGCTTCCCCGCGACTGGATATGCCACACACTATGCCCTTCCCAGCCTAAATCAACAGCAAGCGCATTTGTACCGTGAGAAGACCTTGTTTTGGGGTACGATTAGCTCCTTTGCCGTGTCTTTCCTGCTCCTCCTCGTCGCCGGCACGCTTATTTCTACCGGTCGACACAGGCTCAGAGCTGAAGTTGACGCGGGCGTTACTGTTGGCGTTGTTGCGAGCTTGTTCACCGCCTGTAGTGCCCTCGGTATGACGCTATACCGGCACGACCGACTGTCATTTCCACATCTACTGGCGGTTTGGACTACGTTCGTCGCATCATGTATCCTCAATGGCATGCTGCTGATTTTGGTCGTGGGAAACTCCCCGTAATGCGTAAAGGACAAAAGGTTATCCTGAATCCATCGAACCTTCATGATCTCAAAAAGACTGAGCCACAGTTGAGACGCTTAATGTTTGCATGTGAGCGATTATTTTGATGGATTGTGTTATTTGTTGAGCGTTTTCCAAGTTATAGGAGCGATGCTTGGGCATTTTGCTTTCCACGCCGATAGACTGAGAAGCCGGCCGTCTGGTTGGAGGTGGCGTGTACTATGATCGTGCATGTGCTTTGGTATACGCATTTATCTTCGATTGTAAACGAATAGAAATAATTAAAACCTCGCGGTATGCCAAGCTAATGAAGCAATATCTCGTTTTATGGAGCTGTGGTGTAAGAGCTCAAAAGGCTGTCAATATTACCAAAGAGGTCTTGCAATTCGTCCTGGTTAATACCCAATATATCGTCGTTTCGGTTGGATGGCATGATGTGATGATAAGCATGGTGCGTTTAAATAGCTTTCGTTGTGGTTGTCTCATTCGTCCATGAAGCACCATTGTGTCTCGTCAGCGTCCGCTAGAAACAGTTCAACCTTGTTGACAAGTTGTCCTGTATAGAGTCAGATGCCTTTCCACTACGCCGTTTTCTGCTCTACGGCTCGATCCTAAACGGCGCGCTTTGCTAGTAGCCTAAGAACTTACCAGCGACTCCCCATCTCTTAGCAAAAAAGTGCAATGACGCAAATATGTTGTGAAATCTTGTGTCAGCTTCAGGGATTAGATGCTCGAGGTGGCTCAGGACCATGAGGCAGTGGTATGCCGAGTATGGCGTGACAGGTGAGCAGGGAGCGAGAAGGTGAGGGCGATGGGCGAGTTGGTCGTTCAAGTCGGTTGTAGTGTCGGCAATGATACGAATTGTGAAATTAAGACCGGCGATGGCTTTAGGGGCGATGTCATCGGCGGTTGGAGAAAAGGGTCCTGCAGCGGATATGGTGTTGGCCGCGCGAAGCTGGCGACAGTAAAGGAACAGAAGGAGGCTAGGTCAATTGTCAGTTCGTTTCAAGAACTAGGAAAGAGACATAATTTGGCTGTGCTTCTTGTCCCAGGGTCCGTCTTACCATGTACAAGTGGCGAAACACTCGTAGAAATCTCCCCAACGAGAAGTCTGCATGATCATAGCCTCGACAAGAGCACGTGTTGCAATATCTAGCTCGACATACTCCTCTAACAAGGCACTGGGGTTCCCTTGGGGTTTCGGAGAATAGGCTCTTGTATAGAGCATTGCACATTGACAATTTCTTTGGAATGGCCCCAGAGGTACCGAAGGGGCCACGCTCGCAGGGTGTCGCTGAACAGAACGCGTGGGCGATTGATTCTGATTGTGCCAAATGAGATTGCTTGTTGGCAGTAGATCATCGGCGGCTGGGGACGGCACTTGAAGTGGCATATGGATGAGAGAACAATCGACATGAATGAGACGATCGAGAACGAAAAGACTCCAGTAGACACAGCGACGTTCTTCCTCCTCATAAGGAATATTGGCCTCTCGTTCAGCTTCGATATACTTTCCAGGGCCGATGCGCAGGACCATGGCCATGGTGTTTGCATCTCCAATACTCACATAGGCACGCATTACATCACCGTGGCCAAACTCAAAGAGTGCCAGCAGGATGGAACATTGGACAAGTTCAATGCTAGGAGCAGAAAGACCACGTAAGACGCTCAGGACTCGTTTGGCGGCCCTGTAAGCTGGCATCTCGATCATGTCCTTACCCTCATTAACGTTGGTGCTCGCGGCAGCAGCTTCATCATCGTACTGAGAGACGAGCTGCATGCAAACGATTAGGAGGGCAACAGCAGGGTCGCGGGGTCCCTGATCGGCATTGGAGCTGGCCCCGGACCCTAGGTTGTCCGTGCGGATGGCAAAGAGTTCCGGATGGATTACAGAGAACCAGGGATTCATAGTTTCAAAGTAGCGCTCGGTTGCCTCGCGCCAAGGAATGTTGCGTGATGACAACAACGCCATTACCATTGAGCTGGAAACATCAAAAGCAGGGTCAAATATACCCTGTCCATATGCTTCTTTGGGTGTAGATCCTGCAAGATATCCAGGTTCCACAACAGCGGTTGTTGGGGCCGTGTAGATAAAATCATAGGAGCACGTAGTTGCAAGTCTGGCGAGTTAGTCAAAGGAGATCGGAAAATCGAGTTGCAAGGGCAGTTACACACCTCGTACAGCGAGAACAAGCAGGCAATGCTTTATCACATTTCTTTTTGGTACGAGTACACTTTTCACAGGCTCTGTGTGCACGTTCAGGCTCCATTGGAGACTCAGAGCCCCGTGAAGATGACACGGAGCGAGACATAATGGTTCTTCTTCTGGGATCCGTGGTGGCTGATATGTAGCCCGTAAGATGGGCTTGTACTTTGAGGAGGTAGAGTGTGGTGGGTGTAAGTTAAAAAAGGACTTATGCTGACTACGCTTTTATTATGTCAGACAGCAAGGAGGTAATGGAAGAATTTGAGCTACCTAGACAGAGTGGTTTGATAGGCGTATACCGTGAGCAGGAGCAAGATATAGATATAAATGTGAGTGTATGTGTACGTGTTGTTGAGCTTGATGCAAGCTTGAGACTGTGGTCTGATATTGATAATGAGACTGATGGTATGGAAAGAGAGGAGGAGAACCGAGACATTGAGGCCGGGAACGAGGGCTATTTGACGTTGAGTCTCAGTACGAAGAGAAAATGATGCCCCCCCGGGCCACAGACTTGATTAGATGTCGATGGGTCTCTTGATGCTTCCAGGCCTGGGGCCAGAATAGGCCGAGGGGTGGTTGCAGATACGCACTGCAGAGAGACCACAGCAAATACGCAGCACAGCGGGCGGTAGGTAACTGCACGCTGTACGCTATGCCGTGTTGTACATACGGCACTCTAGATGGCGAACCCGGTAGATGGGCGCCGGGTGCCAGGTGCAAGGTCAAGATTGACAGGGACCAAACCAAGGATGACGTCTAATCGGTTAGTCAGCCACTGCAGGGGGCGATGGTGATGGAGCCCAAGGCTGTGAGAAGAAGGCTGAAGATGTTGATTTGAAAGGATAAGGTAAATATTGGAAATTGGACAAAAAGGTAATGGGGCCTAACTAAAGAAGAAAGCAGACAGCAGAAAGAGCGGGGGCACAAGGGCCTGCCAGCTCAGGGATGATTTGAAATAAGGTGTAATGTCGCAAGTAACCTGAAAGGGAAAGACACAGGAGCCAAAATCCACGAAGCAAGCAGGAACATGGACAGCACATGCCTGGTGGACGGAGAGTTTGAACTAGGTACCTACTTACTTCCCTTACTTACAGGATATCGATCATGGAATGATTCAACTACAGCCCTAACGACCTGGTATTAAACCCAGACGACGACTGCAGAGATGGCTTCCTCAAGAGGCATGATTAACCCTTGAAACCCACTAGTGGGGAGAGATACAGGGCCTAGATTGATTGACTACTCAATCAGTAAGTACATGTTGCGCTGCTTGAAGTCTGAGAGCAACTAGGTACCCATCTAAGATCGAATCCATCCATCAATCACATCTCATGTGTCCGAAATGCCGGGTCACGTTGCAAATCCCCCCTCCCGATTCCCCGGAGAGACCGTTACCTCTCAGCCCAGTGAGGCCATGGTCATGTCATGCCCATGGTGGATGCATCCCCCCATCTACAGCGATGTCATTTGCAGGTTAGCGCGCCCGGACATTACGTGCTACCCAAGCAGCCAAGCTTACCTTACGCTTAGAATTAGGTGTTGTAGTTTGAGGGTACGGACTCTCCGCTATGGGAGTTGGGGTTGCGGGTTGGTTTGAATTAATCATGCCCATGTAAGCAAGCTTGATGACAATGTTCAATGATTTTCTGAAGCAATCAGTCCCTCAGATCTCGATCATACATGAATCGACTTTATATCAAGTCACTTACAAAGCATCTTCAAACTGAACCTTTCAAGCTCATTCTAGCATCAGCTTCGATCGTTCGCGATAGGAACTCTAACGCTTATGACATCACCGCCTCGCTGGCCCCTTGGGTAGCATTCATAAAGATCAAATGCCACCATGCGACCTTTTTCTTTTTCGTACAGACAACACGAGAACCCATCATATTCTAATAAAAGAAACACTGGGATCTGGTGAATTTTTGTTTACCAATCGCAAGCTAATACCTTTCCATTGAAAGATCAACTAATGCACCAACAATGACCTCTCTCAAAATCCCTGGATGTTAACCCATCCCCACTTGACTGTTGCGATCCATATTCAAGACAGTGGAATTGACTTTGCTTTAACTACCTGAGACAGGAAAGAGACCTATCGAGATTGCGAATCGACTGACTCTGCCACGATGGATACGAGATGTCACTTCCAGCAGGGCTATGTGGACTAAGGTGCCTACTTCCTTCGCGCTCTTGATGCTGGTATAGCCCTGTCTTATCTTTCCATGTTCAGCAAGTAGTTGCTAAATTAAGCTCACGAGGCTCTAGTGCATGTCTGCATAACTACTAAGGTAGCCGTTGGATATTTCCCGCAACACCAGGAGATAAAAAGAAAGAAAAAAAAAAAGCCGCGATATCAGTCAGATACCTGCCCATCAAACTGAATACAGAGCATGCCATATACACACCCTAATAGGCAGGTAAGCGAGAGGACCCCCTGCCCTGTCAGAGCAAAATCCGAGCGTTTTCGGAATTAACATGAACTACTGACTCACCCGGCGTAAATCCCGTCATGGCAGCTTGATCGACTTATCCCCGCCTTAGGTCTTGCCTAAATAGCTGCAAATGTCGATTGTTATTTACTTGATGTGCAAACTTTCAGTTTGATTGAAACCAAAGTCCATTGTATGGAGAATATTGTTTGCCAATCATTTGGTGACTAGGTCCATTGATCCCTCAAAAGCAAACCCCCTGCGTTAACTCAACACGTATATAACTACCGATACGCAGCTCCAGAAGTTGAATTTGTGCAGTTGATCTCCAAAACACTCCCCGAAGACGGATCCAAGACCTATTTTTATACCAGACTGACACTCGGATCTTATCGCTGGAGTCAATACTCACCTCCAACGGCCATCAAAGCCTATGACATCCACAGAGGTGCTCCATCACATCCGGCCCGGCACCACTGCCGATCTCACTGTGGCTACAGATCTCTATATGCAAAGCTTCGACAAAGAAACTCTGCTCGACTTCATGTTCCCAACCCGTCACAGCGACTCAACTCCCTTTCGTGAGTGGGTTACTCGGCGCTTTCGTACACGCTACTGGACGCCCGGCTACGTTCTCACTATGCTGGATGATGCCAGAGGCAGGACTGTGGCATTTACTTGGTGGCATATACCGGACGATTCCTTATCTTTCCGTGAGCGATGGCTCTCATTTCGTAAGACTCTCCATTAAATCTCTGCCAACTATTGCATTGTCCACTCAAACCCTGCGAAAACCAAAACCTGATCGAAGCATTAACTCATCCAGACGCTTGGGTTGCCCCCATCATGTTGGCGGCGCTGAAACTACATTCCTACGTGTTTCCTCTTCGCCACGTAGACTCTCATCGACTTGGTATTTACGACCGCGATTTCAGTACCATTGAACCCGACATACTCAATTCTCCTCGGCGTCGTTCAGCTTGGTATTTGTCTAGCCTTGGGGTCTCTCCTCATGTCCAAGGTAGTGGTTATGGTTCCCTGCTCCTTCAGCATGGCTTGGAGGCGGCCGATCGTGCAGGAGTTCCCACTTGGCTGGTGGGATTGCGTGGGCTCGACAGATTCTACAAGCGTTTTGGCTACGTAGAAGTGGCCAGGGCCAATGTTGGGGAGTTGAAGGACTGGGACGGTGGCATCATCATGTTCAGGGGGGATTGATCATCAAGACTATGCACCCATCGCTAGATCTTACAGCATTCACGAATATCTCTCAGCAAAGAAAAACGGATATCACATAGCGTCATCAACCAGAGTCTCATTACGATTCCTCATCGAAATATCGTTCAGATGGGTCATTCATCTATCATCTATCTGGCTACTTATGGCCGCTTCAGGCCAACAAGGCTATGAACTTTATGTCATAAGCATCTCCATAATAGCAAATCCCATCCCAGACGATGGAGCAATCATAATAATCATGGCAGTAACAAGCAAATATCCGCCCTGTGCGAAGTCATGCCGAAACATGCCTTATTGTTGTGTCGTTGGGCTTCCTGAGGTGCTCCAGTGGGCGATATACCCAGACAACGGGCCGGAAATACCAAAAAAAAAAGGGGGGGGTTCCGATGGGGGGGGGGCGGACGAATGTCAAGGGAGCAACGTTTTTCAGTTCAGCAGTGATGAACAGCCCCAGGCGGGGAAGCAACGCAAATTAGATAAATTCATTATCGTCGTGCAGCTCGTGTCAAAAAGAAAAAGGAGGTAAAGCATGAAGCTACGCAAGTGGCACACAAGGCCAGGCCTCAAAAACCTCGCTCCCTACCATCATTCAGGAAATCTGTTCCTTACTGGTGATTGCTATCGGAAGCTCGATCACCATGGAAGTTCTCTTCATCGTCATTGGTTGAAAGATTGTGTTGATAGGCCTGGTAATTGCCTCGAGCGAGAGTGTCGTCGAACTCGGCGGTGGATGCGTAGCCGTGTTGGTATCTTGGACGGTAGGCCACTGCTGGCTGCGTGGTCGGAACACCTTCATCAGTAACCAGATCAGCAACGCCATACTCTGGAACTTCTTCTTTGGGGTACTGGCGCGAGGAACAGAGGCTAGCTTGGTCAACGGAAGCCAATGTGTGCTGCTGGTATTGGTTCATAGAGCGGCCGATCCTAGTGTTCGACCCAGTCTCGGCAGAAAACCAGTAGGGCTGGTGGATTTGTGAACGCGGAGCATCAGAGTACGGGCGCTCGTCTGCCATCGAATGATGCAGCGAGTTGTCTACTCCGCTCATTCTAAGATGAGAATGACGTTCTTCCGGGACTTGATACGAGTAAACCGCTCCTGGAGTCTGAATAGGAGGAGTCCCGGAAGAGGGATAATTGAGGGGCGCGGGCGTGAGTTGAGTATTGACTGTCGACGCAAGGAAGTGGTGGTTGTCTCGGCTGTGTTGGGCAGCATAGCCTGCGGTGCTATACATCTGATCCGCTCTGACCACCATTGGCATAGCAGCGGTATGGACCGAGAGGTTTCTATCAGTCAGTACGAATCCATTTGGGCCATAGTGGTGATCGCCGCTATAAGACTGTTGGTAATAAGGAGCGTTATCGCAGGAATCTCGGTGATCGGTCATCGGCGCCTGCATCTGACGATTAATACTGGAATAGCTCATTGAAGGTGCTGTTGGGTTCTGACTGTCATAGTACCCAAGACTGGGTTGTCGATCAGTGTCTGGCCCGATGCCAGAGTTCGCGAGAGGAGACCGAGAGCCGAATGAGTAGGGAGCAGTCCGGTTGGACATATCGTCGGTATACGATCTGGAGTGATGAACAGGTCGAGACCCGTTGAAAACAGCAGGAGGCGTGGGCGACGAAGATGATTGCTGGCTACTATGCTCACTCGTAGATCCCTCTTCTTGAACTGGTTCGAGGGGCGACGATTCCTTGACGAATGGGAGGGGGGATGGAACTGCCTCCCCAGCCATCAACGAACGGCCGGATTGGCTGCTGGCCGATGTCTGATGGATCTGGACCTGAGCAAGCGGGTTTGCGAAAGCATCAACAACTTCTGGGAGGAACTCGACAGGAGGGACTTCCCTGAGACCCCCGTGATTGATCTCTTGGCAAAGACGTTCGACAACATCGAGGATCTCATCGTGCGTCTTGCCTTCGCCAAGGCTCTGCATGATCCAGTGAGGGATGGGATCCCGACTGTTCGTATCCGCCAGGCGCTTAACCTCACGTCTTCGAATCGAGAATGTCCAGGATCGGATGGTGATGCCCTCCTGATTAGTTCTGTTGACATTCTCCAAACCTCGGCTCCAGAAGATCATTCGGATGATCTGCTCGTACACCATTTCGATCTGAGTCGAGCTGAATCTAGCACCAGTTCGGTAGCGAATCCTCTGATAGTGCTTGCGACACATGCAAACCCAGACACGCTCCGGGATGCGACGAGTGCAGACCTTGTTGCGGCCAAAAAGATGAGAGATGACCTTGCGAGGAACCGAATCAGTGTCACAGTCGGAAACTGCCATGCAAATATCACCACCCTTGAGGGGAACGTTGATGGCTATATTTCCAAAGGTACGGCATGCTGCAATAACACGATCATTTGGGTTGGCATGGGACGCTGCCTGTCCAGTTGCACCTACATCTATTAGTTGACTTCAACCGAGAATACTGAAAAAGGAAAGATTACCTGGAAGAGTCCCGTCGGACTGCATCCTCACAGTCTCCTGGGGCTGAAAGGGCGACTTTGTTGATGTGCTACTAGGTGTAGGGGAGCTCTCTCTCGTATTGATCCAGGGATACTTCTCGATGCCAAGACGCTCGTGAGACGTGCTGATCTGTGGTGACAGTTGTGTTGGAGGATGAAGATGCCGGGACGTAAATTGTGGCAGAGAAGTTGGTGCTTGAGGAAAAGAATGACCAGAGCCCTGGGCGGGGTTTGGTGCCGAGATGGTTCGCTTATGAACGCGATCTAACGAATTCAGAAACTGATCTTTTGGCTTCAAATAGCTGAGCAAAAGGAACAGGAGTCAGTATATTCCTGGTGGGAAATTTATAGGTTGAAAGTGACAATAGACAGCAAGGGGAATGTGCGAGGACATGGGGTGTGAAAGCTGGACGGAGGGGCTCGAAGAATGGAAGCGTTTTTCAGACTGCCTGAGCAGAGTTACAACACGCAGTGTGATTCACCGGCTCGAGGCCAAGTTGGTAGTGGGACAATGCTGCTTTCGAGGGCCAAGTTGCTCCCGCTTAACGGACCTGCTTTTATGACTAAACATAATCCATCCGAGATGCGTTTGCAGCAGGCAATCGTTTTTCTCCTGGCAATAGGAACATTGTCTGTTATTCACGAACTGCCAAAGAGGCACCCCTGAGGCTTCTAGATGATTCGACACTGCTTTTTCCCTTTTTCTTTTCGGGGGGGAGGGTGCAAGCAAACGATACCCATGCATGATTTGGACGATTGGCAAGGGGCAAACAGTGAACGAACCTCGATTCATGCTGACAGCCACCTTCTTCTGCATAGAAAAAAAGAGACGTTGACTTACGTTTGATCTTCTGATAAGTGGTTATGCTTTCTTCTCATCATCCTCGCCTCTAGAATCGTGTCAGATGGGCTACCCGAGTACAACGACCTAGCACCATTGGTAGGCTGACGGGTGTGCGACTTCACAGACAAACCGACTGTTACTGGAGGGAGAGGCGCTGTGATCCTTGGAAGGCGCTCCAATTTTGCTTCCAGGTCAGCGATGCCAGAGCCTACCGTATTGCTCCCGTTGATGGTAGATACCGATGAGAATCTGGAATGGCCAGCAGAGAAGGTCGATGAGCAACACGATGAGAAACTGCTGCGGCTGTCCGATATCTTATGGCTTCCTGAAGCTGGAGACGTATTGTATTCCGTCCAGAGACTTGATCTTGATTCGTTTTAGCATGTGTACTCCTGCGATTGGCCGCCAGTGTGCAAAACATCATTCAGAACAGCAACACTAACATTTTGGCAGGACCGCAACTCACCTTCTCATGTGCTGAGAAGCACGGCGCTCGCTGTGGCTGCTATTCTTGTTAGTCAAGCTATATCGTCGAATACCGGCCGGATTATACACCAGCGTGGAAGAAAAGGGGTACCTTTTCGGCGCCCAACCGTCTTGATGGACCTCTGGAGTGGAAGGCATTCTACTTGAAGCAATGTCAACCTCAAGCTTCTCATGCCCGTACCGGGTTTTGGTTTCGAGTTTTCTTACCGGACTGGTAGCGCATATGATCCTGTGGAACCAGGAAGACTTATGCTGGCTGATGTATCCATTGATACTTGTCTGGAGTGGTAATTCGATGCATTCTGACGTCTTGCAGATTCCTGCTGCTCCTCCCAAGTCACCGGCGCGAAAGGGGGTCGTGAGGAGTTTTGAGGGCCAATATCCCTTGGCAGAGAGTAGCCACCAGCATCCCAAGGCGTACGAGTTCGACTATCGGATCGCACACTGGATGTTCTGGACTGAGCGCAGTCGGGTGATGGAGTTGACAGTGAAAATGATGGGCCTCTCTGTTCCTTCTGCTCGCTGAAAAGTTGTGGGCTTTCTCGACTATCTCTCGCTTTCGTGTCTAGTTCGCTGAACTGATTTAAAATTGACTCAATCTTCATGATTAAGGTCTGTGTAGAGACTTGTCCGAACAGAAGCCGTATTAGAATGATTCGAATGATTATGGAACTGTCAGAATATGCAATTGGCGCCACTTGATTCGTGAAAAGACTGATAATGGGCGTATGTATTTGATTACAGCATCGGGATCCGAAGTCGTCTTTCTGGTAATCGTAGAGGCTCAGGTGATCACAATCTCATGATAACTGCCGCAAGGTACTAGAAACAGGATCAACCTCGTTCCGGAATAATTATCGATTATAATGCGAAGATACTCCACAGATAGGTGAAGGAACAAAGTAAAGAGGATGAAAACGAAGTGATTGGAGAGACAATTCGTTTAACTGTCAGGGGGACGGCTGTTTCTTGTACGTCTTCCAGAAGACTGGGGTCTAGGTTCGGTGCAGAATAACATGAAACTTGGCAGACGGATGCTATTTGTTTTTTTCACGCATAGCGAAGGGGTGAGAAGAGTGACAGGAGTGTCAGATAGATCGAGTCTGACCCGCTGAACCGAAGATTTCAGGTTGCCGATCTTGTCAAGGACCAGGATTAATTATTGTTCTATCGCTGTCAAAAAGGGTCCTCTCAGCTTCAGATCATCGGAGCCGCTTTGTTCAAAGGTCAAGGCTCCAATTAGTGACGGAGGAAGACAGGGAGGATGCTCGAAAGCAGGAGATCTGATTCAGACCCAGTCGCTATGTCAGGGCTTGGTAACATGCGACAAAGTAGGGGAATGGGAAGAGATGAGACGAATCCACTACGACAGAAAAGTATGTAGGTCGCTAAAAGCTATGACTAGATGGATAACGCATGAAGCGGCCGGTAGGGTTCTGAAGACGGTAGTCGTTTGGGGTTGGGACTGGGGTCGGGGGGTCAAGAACGGAGGGCTGAAGGGTGTGGATCAACGAGACGAGGATCAAGGATCAAGGACTCTTATGAGATGTCTGGAATTAGTAGGCTAAACTGGCCAGGATTGAAGTGCTGAGCAAAGCAGTCCGTGATGGAAATTCTGGAAATGGAGATGGCCAGAAGAGAAACCAAAACGTATACTTGCAGCGGGAACCAGCATCATCATTGTAATTATGCTAGGCTATGAGTGCGGCAGTCGGTCCTAGCCCGGTGGCACAGGCACGGTGCTGCATGCGTTAGGATAATGACTAAAGAGATGCGTCCTTCCACTATTTTCGAGCTGCTCCAAAGTCAACAACAAGCATTCGGGTAGCCGTCAAGTCATAGGTCATGGTGCTAGGCTGCTGAGTCCCAGGCTTGTGAGACGAGGATGGGGACCATCCTAGCATTGTGGCGCCAAGGAAGCCTGCACTGAAGAATTCGAGAAGCAGTCGAGCCAAGCCTGTCCATTGTTTTGCCGGCAGTTTCGAGCAACAGTCGCCCTTGCTGGTTAGCATGACGGGTTGGTGTAGATCATGGCGTTGAGAGCCCCGTCCGAACCATGATCTCCACAAGGGGATAAATTGTCCGTACCAGGGTCAAGGAATTCCAGTGCTGAGAGACCTAAGCCAGCCAGGGTACTTCAGGATAGTCGGTCCAACCTCCAGACGAACATTGAAATCAGTATTTGGATGGATAATTCATCCCACAACAGTAGTCGTGCCCCTTTTTAAACCCTCCTTGCTCGGTGAGGGTCGCCGAGAGGCGCAGCGGCATGTTACCTGCAAGTTGACACATACTCCATTGCGGGAAAACTTCCTTCAGGGGTTTCGGCCGCCTAATAAGCTTCCTGAACATGGTTGTGTCACAAACCTAGACAGTCTGGGGTGTCACTCATGCTGGCAGAATGAAAATTGGCAGGTATGAGACCGTTGCGGCAGCATTGGAGTAGCTGAGCCTGGGACGCGCACAAGCATATGATAAATATGTCTCAAACCGGGAGATGCCGAGGCCAGGCACTGGGACAGGATGAGTGAGAAAGGATGTACTATTCAAGGTGGCCTCTTACAGCATGAAAGTTCATCTTGGTCAAGATAAGACGAAAAGAAGACAGGGACGCACTGGGTACTCCCCTCAGAGGCCATGCTACTCCGCATGGCCGCCGCCACAGGCACTCGGCCATGATGTTGACGTCGTCCCGTCGGCTGCCGTGCCCGCGTCCATTGATACTGACAAGTTCGTTCTTCAGAACAAGTTGTGGGCAATGCTCCGAGACTGTCCCGTCAAGAAGGCAGCGTCTCCGAGGATCTAGCTGGCAACTATTAATTGAGAGGTGACTTAAAGCAGCAGTGATTTTTTCACCAGAGGATGTTGAGGCGATCACCAAGG
Source organism: Fusarium odoratissimum NRRL 54006 (assembly GCF_000260195.1). Taxonomy (NCBI): domain Eukaryota; kingdom Fungi; phylum Ascomycota; class Sordariomycetes; order Hypocreales; family Nectriaceae; genus Fusarium; species Fusarium odoratissimum. The sequence continues at coordinate 301,000 of NW_022158696.1, read as the reverse complement.
TAGTTGTTGTTTGGGCTTATGTGTTGATAGATGTTGCGCATAAGGCGGCTACGTAGAGCTGTGCCCAGATAAGGCGAACTGGATGATGCTGGCTAGTACCTAGTGATCCCGGATAGATCGCGTTACATTGGCCGATGCATTGTTAGTCGACGACCCAGTTGTTGTTGAAATTAGGGTGCGTTCCCGACATTTGTCTATTGGCTTGCCGTTGTTGAGAGGTAACTTGCTGGGCGGGTCAGGCACATGTGTATTGATTGGGCGCATGCAAGAAACACAAACGGCGTGGTGTTCTTCACTGTGGGCCCCAGATGGTGTTGAATAAGGTACCCAGAACCCTGAAGTTTTAGCCTCAATCTGGACTGACTGCCTGCATTGCCAGCGGAGCGGAGAGAGACGAGAGTTAAGAATAGGTAGACCAAGGGAGCCAGGGGGTCGCAAGCTGTTCCAAGTCGGGATATCATGCCCCACGCTATCTGCTCGCGACGTCGCAGCACGATAGAGATACAGACGTAGGCCCAGAAAATCGTGGATTGGAAGGGGGTTCTGTTCACGGAAGAGGCTCAATGGTCGAGCCACCAACCAAGAGCAAGGCTAAGCAGTTTCAGCTTTCAGCCGAGTCCGTGGGAAGCTATACCAAGAGGGAAATTGTATGCGCAGGCTTGAGCTGATTTAGCCGCTGTGATGGAAGACAGCCGGCAACCAGGGTAAATTGCTTGCAGGTGCTGTGTCGTCTCTTCGGTCCGGCTTCTATCTACCATTCTATTGTTAGATAGATGTTAGTGTGGTCAAGACTTGGCGTGTCTGTAGGGGTGGATGAATGCAGCTAAAGATCTTTGGTTCCTGCAGCAGGACAACCTTGGATTCCGACGTGAAAGGAGAGGGAGAGCGCAATAATATCTTGACTCACTATCCGTAATGCCCATTTGATAGGCGCATTACCTGTCAGGGTTGGTAATTAGCTGTTATGGTTACAGTCAAATTAGACACGACGAGATGGCGAAGTTCCCATCAGCCAAAATCAAAGGGTCGTCCCACTTCAATCAAAAGCTTGTTCCAAGTGAAAACTCAGCCAGAACAACCAGCATCTACATGAAAAACTGGAAGCTGCATCATGAATCAGCAGCTGAGTCACTTGTTACTTAATCTGGTAAGGTTCTTGCTCGAGGAGCTTCTGCTGGGATCTAGTACATACAACTCATAGGGCAATTGTCAAATTAAATTGGTTGATCTCCAGAATCTCCATCTCTGATGATTTCTCCCTCCACCTCCATCACACCACACACGACCGGTTCCCCAGATGTTTCCAGCTATTCCATTCTTGAGATGGCGCAGCCGCGTCAATTTGCTAGCGTGTAGCCACACCGAGCGGGCTGCTAGCACGGACAGCTGCTGATACACGCTTCGACTCATTATAGATCCGCGCTGGTTCAGCTCGAACCTTTCGTCTCATGTGTCAGTTTGAATCTCGGTGGTTCTCAGCGTCAGGGGGGCTGGTTCATCTTCGAATAGACTATCCGTACACTCGCATTAGGCCACCAACTTCTCAAACACGGACACCCCCTTCTCCCGAGACCTGGGACATGTGCTGGTACATGTACCTACTCACTCACTGCATCGCGGAGACACGGCTGTAAATAGACTAAACCGGGAGTTTGTTAGAGCCGGGACGAAGAGACGAAACGCCGCCAGAAGCGCGGTAGACGACGACTAGAATTCATGGCCGCGGCGCTGGTTTGACCCTCCAAATCCCCATCCAGCCCAAGTTCAATCCTTCGCGGGGCCCACCGCGGCTGCGCTGCCCGCAAAGCCCTGGCTGAAGTCATCTCCTCTCATCCAGTTTGGATGAGCTGCATTGACAGTAGCAGGTCCATCTTCGAAACGTCTCTGACACTTCTCGGAAAGTCGATCCGATGAGGAATCCTACATGCGAAGGAGACAGGGTTGATCAGCCAAGGTCAACATCCAGCCACTCAGCACCCCTGTTACGCTCCGCCCGCATATGGTTCAACGTCCCGGCAAAGCATATCATGACGCTGAACTTTGTTGGTTGCAGAATGGCCTACAGAGAAGCCATGCTCATCCTGGTTACCTGACTGTCCTGCTACTCTATCTTCCGTCATGGTAGGGGTTGTTTGACAGGTGACAATTTTTGTCTCTTCTCTTCTTTGTCTTCCTTTCCTTTTTTGCGCACCATTTGCAGATCCTCCAATGTCCCGCCCCCTCTGGGAAACAACTCAGGCCTCTGTTTTTAGAAGTACCCCAGCATATCCACTGGTCTGGTGCCGTACATTCACACACATCCAGTTTGAAATCCTTGAATCCTAGATTTCCCAACGTTTCTACATCGACGGACCGAAGTCTAAGTGGCGCGTTCTGTCTATGAATACAGTACCTAAATGACTATGAACAGGGAATATACCTGACACCGTCCAATGGAGTTTCCGAGCAGTAAAAGCAACCAGGGTTTCGCTCTTTACGGTTTCGCCTGTGAGTGCCTTGATAGCAACAGATTTGTCTAAACATCAAATTCTAAGGCATACAACCCACAATAACTTGACCTAATATATTCTTTGTGAATGGTGACACGAGCTGGTGCCATTGGATTTACAAACCTCTCGACAGGAAAATGGAACTCAAAGGCCAGGCTCTTTATGCCGCCCACTTATCAGTCTCCCCAAACCACGAAATGCCATTTGCCCATCGCGATATGACCTGACACTAATGCAGGTCCTTCCATCCACCGTCCTGGGCGTTGCCGGCTCCTTGCCCCGGGCTCAACTGCATCAAACAAAATGATCTCTAGCCCTCCAACGCGATGTGGGCACGACGCTAACTAGGGGATCTGCAGGCAACTGAAGAGGTTGTTTCAGGTTGGGCAGTGGAAGGCAAGAACACCGAAGCTTTCGAGGCACATGTCCTCCAAAATAGCATCCGTGCCGCTCTTAGACACGCGCGATGCAGCTTGAGACATAAACAAATACTAATAGTTGGGTGGATTTCATGTCCAAATCTGGCTGATCAAGAGGCATCATAGCAGCAAAGCAATGGCTTGAATATCAGGATATCCTGACTTTTGGCCTTGGTAGCAAGAATCACCAAGAACCGAATTTCAGGAACTCTCTCCATTATTAGCCTTTCGTTGGCCTGTATCGCAAAGGTTTTCGCATCTTCATTGTACTTTAGGTTTAGTACGTCTACATGGTTTGCAGGAACCCTGGCCCTGGAAATGTGTTTCATGCCGGGGTTGCTGGCCTCTACGCACTATTAGACTATTTCAAGATCCGGGCGACCACGGAACAGTATCAAGCTCACGCCTCTAGATCGACAAGTATCCTCAAACGACATGCCATGGAAGAGAGTACAGTGTGCAAATTTGCTACTTGCTACCTTGTCCCTTAGCCTCGATCCGTGGTCTTGCGCCTCACGGATTCATCAGAGGCCATAAAGGGGCGCGTATCATCTGCAACGTAGAACAACTCATTACCACAGACCGACGCCCAGCAATTGATAAACTGACGGGTTTTCAATGAACAATTAGTACAAAGAATCGAGGCCAGATGGCCCTTCACCCCACTGCATGCCACCTGATTCATGACATACATGTCAAGTCTCCAAGAAGTCATCAGAGGTCCAGAGTAAACTTCTCGGGCTTCTGATGATCAGCCGTCCCATCAACTAAGCTTGTTTGACGTTAACTTCCAGGGATAAGGCTCGTTGAAAACCCACTTGCTAATTATCAAAACGAAGATCGGCACATGTGGAAACCCCCCAAGATCGATCATTTACAAACAACCTCACACCTGGTCCATCACTTGCACCTGAACTTCGGTGTGCAGATTTGAGCAGACAAGGCTTGTACGATAGTATAAACGCCGATATTCCAAATTGAAGCAGGAGGAGGGGGAGCTGAGGATCCAAGAAACAGCTCTAGCCCCTCGAGATGGGTGGTTGATCCAAGCTTCACACTTCGTGGGCTGCATATGTACGGCTCCAGCGGCTTCCTGTAGGTAAATATTTCCATGAAAGCCCAGCTCATCCATTAGAAAGGGGCAAATGTGCTCGCTCTCATTGGTTTCGATCGCATCTCTTAGTTTTCTGAACGATGAAGAGCTACCCCCTCCCCCTTTCCCTTCCCCCTTCAGACTCTTGGACAACATTGCAGTAGGGTTACTCTGCAGAGGGTCTCTAAGAAGATATAGTGAGGCGGCTGCTACTTTCGAGGTCTTTGGCAGCGGAATGCCACAATGGCGATGTGTCTGTTGGCAAAGTTTGGGTCTCTCATCATTCACCACTTACGTCGTCAGCGTCCTGCGGCCAGTTTTTTGTCCGCCAAGCAATGTTAAACGGAAGCAACCTGCTTCTTCAGCTTTGCTAACTTTGCTAGCTTGGCAATAACGGGTGGCAAAAGTCTGGTCGTCCGTGTGCGTTTGTTACGTGAAGTCAATTTTTCCCTGCCACATGCCCACTCTTGTCGTCCGATCCAGCTTTTCCATGGCACGAAACTCCCCTTGGGGACACTGGGGACCATTTGTATAATGAGATGAGCCGAAGCAAGTGAGCCTTCATTCCTTTGACAGGGACCTTAAACAGAAATGGAGGGTAATGGTCTGGACGACAAGAAGAAGTTGAGTTCCAGAAAAGCGGGCGACTTTCATTGTGTTTCATCAGAGTATCAATTCGTCTTTTGTTTGTTTCAAGAGGGTCGGCACCGTAACCAGGCGGGAGGAAAGCCGTTCGCCTACAAGTCCCGGTCGTTAACGCATGACACATATACGCTTGATCGCTCGATATCGAGATTGAAACAATATACCTTGCGTATATCTACCTGATCTAAGGTAGTTATATGCGTATGCTTAAAATCAACTTGTGTCCGTGACAAAGCCGAACATGGCCAGCTCTCTGCACCAGAAATGCAATTATAGACAAGAAAGCGATGTGATATTTCGCACATCATATATGAGTAGTTTGAGCATTGTATCTCAGATTACTCAGGAGTTCGATATCAAGTTATGCAATTGAGTGGTGGAGCCAATAGAATGTCATGTATGATACATCCAAGGGGGAAGTCCAAAGCCGACATCTCTTATCTCGAGGACGAATTTTCCAGAAAAATATACATATGCCCCCAGAAGATTCTTTCAGGCTGCTTTCAATGAACTCCTAATCTAATCAATACAAATGTCGCTCCCTCACCGTGACTCTTGTCAAGAGAGGACAGATTCAATCTTGAAGTGGAAAGCCACGATAACAACCACTTGATGCATCACCATGTCGAAAATGACAACTTCATGGCCGCAAATAACAAAATAACAAGCAATAAAAAAACATACAACAGCAGGTATTCGCTGGTCGTCACCGACCCAACTACTAATCCGCCCCTTGCAGGCTTGACTATGGGAGAGCGGACGGGATCCCGTATTCTACTGCAGGTATGGTCGTATGTGCCTAGAGGGCGTCCTGGGTAAGCTCATGAACGAAGAAGATTTATCTCTTTCGAGAGATTGGCAATATATACATGTTGGGGTTACGAAAGAGCCGGTTGTATTGTAGCAGCTCGATTCTAAAGCGACTGGTCGGTCCTTGAGGTTGTTGTGTATAACTGCCCGCAATGGCAACAGGATACATTCTTGAAACCTAACCGCTTCTCAAACAACTGAGAGATGTTTCATTTTACCGTTGTTCCCGCTCTCAGATATACCCCAATCGCACGCAACTGTCCAAACCTGCCCATTTAACACAATATCCCATACAGGCTGTCCCACGTCAACAACACTCCCAAGGATCACCGGCATCCTCTGGCCAAGGCCTGTTAACCTACCTTCGCCTGCAAGCAGGTATCTACTCTCTTCAGATGTACCGGTCCGCGCTTTGACTAGGTACATTCGCCGGCCTGGTCGAATTTCCTCGATAATCACTTTCTTGGTCAGAGTTGTCGCTGGTGCCGCACCTTCCCAGCCCTTGACTTCAGAGAGCCAGCCTTGTAGTTCAGCAGCTAACCCACCAGCTATGTATTTCTCTCCTCGACGTTGGGGGGAGAATGCTGCTGGGAGGCCATCTACTGCGGGATCGAGGTCAACAGGCTTGAAGCGCGGTGGCGCCTGAAAGGTTGGCTGCTGAAGCGGTTTTAACTCATTGTTGAGATTGATGGCATCCTGGATACTCTGTGTAGAGCCTTCTGATGGCGTATGTCCACTTTCGTAAACCTCTTCTGGGGATTCGTTGCCTGGGTTGCCTTGCTCTTTTGGTGTGCTAGATTCTCGCCAAGGTGAACTCGATACCCTTCGCCGTTTCGGTTCCCGCTCTTCCAATGAGGGAGATTCGTATGGCCAAGGTGTAGAGTTAGACATCTCAAGGTCCAGAGAGCCTTGAAGAACAGCGTCCGGTTCGTTATCTGAAATGGCTATGCTGCCACCTTGTGACGCAGTGGCATCGTCAGACTCGATTTCGATGGAGTCATGGATTGAGTCATGCTTTCTAAGCTGAATTTGATGTTCATCACTCCCTGGAAGGGTTTCTTGTGAATTGTCTCCTACTTCTTCAACGTCTTCAATATCTATGCCGGTTCTTGCCTGTGTCGGCCTCGGAACAGAGGAGGCAAATCGAGGAGTTGACTGGAAACGCGGTAACGTCGCAGGAGTTTGCGATGACTGCGTGCCCCGTTTTGGCAGAAGAAACCTTTTGGGCATAGGTGTCTGGTATTTATTAGATCAAAACGTTATCTTTGGATTGATGAAATCTTACACTTGGAGGGGGGCTCATGGTATAGGGTGAATGCGCATGACCGCTATACAACGCAACGCACTTGCCATGGAGATATCACTTGTTTAGAATACTTTGTCGTCTCGAGTCAGTATGAGTCCTTGGCCACAGAACCAACAATCATTACTACTGTGTCGATGGTGAAATCTTGTGAAATATCGCTGAGCGGATGAAGATGTGACGTTCACGACGAGAGAGGCAACGGTAAAAGCTCGGGCCAAGGCCTGCGCCATCAAACACTCTGATGAACGAACTCCAGCACTGAATACCCAAGTACCTTCGATATCTAGGTACTTACTTCTTGACGGGGAATGACGAGGACGGGCACAACAAGGCACGTCACAGCATCACAAGCAAGAACACCATTCCTGGCTGGCTAGTTCTCGGTCCGTCTTGCTACTTGATTACCTCTACTGAAAGAACGCTTAATTCACGCGCTGGAACTGATGTTCTTTGATATTTTGTCTGATATATGTGAAAATTAGGCATTCCAAACTCCTGACACCCAAATGCGCATCTCTCAAGCCCCCCCTATATCTAATACACGATGCAACAGGGTCCTTTATAAAAAATCGCACACATATGGCACTGGCCACCATTAAAAGGACACGAAAGACCCAAGGACGAGAAGCAATGATATCCAGTCATATAGCATGTCTGATTAGCCTGCCTATGAAGCAAATCTTTGCTAAGGCGATAGTAAAAGCTTAACCGTAGGCTAACTCAAAGGTGGTTTCATGATTATCACTGGTTGGCTCCGTATTCTTGACTTGGTGAAGCATAATTGGGGGTAAGCATGGTCGTCCATGCTTCTCTTCCCACTGCGGGCCACCGATGCCTGTATCATGCCAGCCCATCCAATTGTTGTACAGTCGGTTGGGCGGTATCGCCCGGTAGTACCAAGTTGAACCAATGTATCTTCGCTCTCGTCCCCAGCCCATAGGGCTTCCGCGGCCGCCACATTCTCCATTCTCGCCAGGGTTGAACCACTTGTTGAGAAATTTGCCCTTCCAGTCACGGTCCATGAAAACCGGATGAGGAGCATAGACTGCCTTGAGGCCGTGTAGGAGAGCGACTGTTTGTGGTGTCATCTCGGAGGCGACATGGTTGCCACGAAGATTCTCAACGTGCATGATGTTCAGTAGCTTCTTCGACACTCGAGACTGAGTGACGATTGTGGTTCGCCTGGGAATATCTTGCGACTTGTGAGTTGAGTCATTGTAGCCCCAAACTTGATTAGCAATGACCCAGTTGCTGTTGATGGGGTTGAACATGGGAGAGACAGTGACAACATCGGCATCTTCACCAACCCCCCACTCGTAGTTGTCCTGACTGGGACTCGCAACAGGAGGCTTGGGCCCAATGGGGTTGATAAAAGGAAATTCAGGGGCGCCCCAAATAGTATTATCGCCGTACCGTTTCTCAATGTCCTGGCGAAACTCGTCGTCATAACCTCCGTGGAATGTCGGGATATACCATCGCTCGTTTCTCTCCCACATGCCTTTTCGAGGCTGCTTCTTGGCGAATTCTCCAAGCTTATCCAAGAGGTGGTAGTGATGACCAGTGAAACGGAAATCCATCTCCCAGTTCCAGACAAAATCAAACTGTGGGTAGTCTTGGCTAAATTTCTGAACAGAAAGCCACTGTGCAGTGTGGACGTTCTTCGATTCGGGATCTGTCAGTTTTGGATAAAGCTTCCAAACAATGTCATCGTTCCAGAGAATTGTCATACTGCGGAACTCAGGAGGAACGCTCTGCGAGAGGACAGTCTGGTAGACATCGTCGTCTTCAAAGATGCGGAGGTTTGTATCCTTGACTTGCACCAGCAGAAAGACCTCGTACTGACCGCCTGTCTTTAGAGACAGTTCGGATATTAGTGAACGAATATTTTGCTTGTCGTTTTCTGTATAATCCTTGCCAGTGTAAGATCGAAGAAGGATAGCAGTTCGAGGTTCTGAAACATAGCCGGTTGTTGGATTCCTGGGGCTTCTTGGATGTTTCTGTGGACTTGCGAACTGGCTGATAGCTTCAGGGTTGGTCAGGGCAGGCGCGATGCCTGGGTTCGTCGAGACAGGGGTACTCTTGGGCTCTGGCTCCAGGGGGGCATCTCGCTTTGCCATCTGTGCTGGAGCGGGCTCTTGGACTTGTTGAGGTTCCTCTGGTAATTGTGGGCCAATGACAGTTTCGGGATACATGTTAAGGTATTCGTTGACACGCTCTCGGTTCATATCAAACCGCTGGGCATTTCTGTGGAGGCACATTCGTTGAAGGTCTCCCCAGTTGACGTTATCGAAGTTGAGTGGCTGCGGTTCACCGCCAACCTTTTTGAACTGGCGATGCAGCCCATAGGGGCCAAGTCGAGTCTCACGCTCCCAGCAGAGGTTAGGATCCATATTCAAAGCATCGTAGCTACCAAATCGAGGTAGAGGCCATTCGCGAGGCCTACCTTTGAATACGAGCAGATCCTCGACGGGTTCCCCAGTTGCACCCTTGCAAGGAAAATACTGGGCGTACCCAGCGTCTTTCCATGCGGCACTGTTGTACTTTGGGTAAGGGTCATAGCGAACTGGCTTTTCAGAGCTGTATTCCACGTCGGCATCTGGGTCAAACTTGAGATCAACGCTGAATTCTTCGGGCCGAGCCTCTTGGTTCTCCAAATTCGCCAAGGTCTTTCCATAGATGAGATTTGAATGGGGAAAGCTGGAAACATGTTAGTCCATGTATGGATTTTGGATGTGAGCAATACTCACTTAGAAGTAACAGAATAAGCGTGTCTCCATTCTTTTCTCATATCCTTCTCATGTTGGAGCTTGCCCAGATCTCCAAAACCTCTTTCCTTTCCATCAGTCTCAAATCCGGGCTCGATATCATTGGGGTCCTCGCCATCGGTGGGATCATGCCAGTCCTTGAGGTCCTCAGCCGTGAGTTCCCAGAGTTCTCGGTGAATGGCACCGTATTGGTCTTCGGTATCAGGCTCTCCATTTCCAGTAACGGGTGGTGGCGGCGAAGCTGGGCCTTTTGAGTTGGAAGGGACCACCTGGATACTGGTGCTGGGCGCAAACAGGAGGTAGTAGGCAGCAAGCATAGCAAAGACAATTATTATCATAGATCTCGGCCGCAGCTTGGCGCCGAACAAGCGGCGGCTTTGCGGATGCCATTTCTTCATGATGGTGGTAGATCTTGAAGTTGGCTGGTCCAGGGAGCGACCAATTAGTTGTACTGCAGAAGAGAATCGAACTTGGTGTCGAAATTGAGGACGAAGTGGTCAGCAAGGTCGGAAAAGATCAGAGGTGCATAGCTCGATAAGCTGAGGCGCTGAGACGAGTGTATTCGGTCGGATCGATGCAAGGGATGCAATTCATTAGGAGGTACGTAGTGCCGTCTACTAGTCGTTTGAATATCTGATCGCTCGGTCGCAAAGAAGTCCCCTTGAGGCCGATTGAAGGAGTGACGCGGCTTCTTTCAAAGATAGCCAAGGAAATTGAGAAGTTGAGAAGTGCAAACACGTGTAAATAATGCACAAATAGAAAAGAAAGCCAGGCGCTGCGTTTAGGAGAATGTTGCGTATGATAGAACGGAGAAAGGGAGAAAAAGAAACCTAAGGGAGAGTTCATGGAATGGGTGTGGATGACGAGGCGTTGGATTGGATTGGGCTAACGATAGCCCGTGTACTGTAACTGGACTAAGGTTTCGATTTAGGGGTTGAGCGTAGCATGGAAGTGGCGTAACGACGGTGTACCTACCTACGGTAGCACATCCGTATAATATTGTCAACCATTATAAGTTATCAGATTGGCAATACTAGCAGATTAGAAGTGAATTCAAGACATTCAATATTTAAGGGAGCAAGAAGGTTTTATTTGGTATTTTTCATCAGTTCCTACAAGACTCATCCCCCTGATTGAAGTTCTTGAATCCCTGGCAGTCAATTTTCATTTACACGTGGCTTCGCCTATCATTGATTGTCCAACCCTTACAGCCTTGAGGTTCCTATCTTTGTGATAGTATGTCCATTGGGACTAAGTCGGATGTTCCTTAATGTGACTACATGATTAAGATTCTGTCGACTTCAACAGCCTTTGACCTAAGGAATCTATTGGTCTGGACTTTTTTCGGTTTAGATACCCTCATGTTATAAACTCATTATGCAGATGTAGCAAACCTTGGCTCAACCATACGGTTACTAAAATGGCCATCCTGTTCCGCTTCAAATACCAGTCGCAAGAAATTGTTATATCAGGCACAGGAGTTGAGGCCCCTACATCCACTTTGCCTGATCCCCTCAGCTCATTTCTTGGGTCCTCCCCAAGCGCCATGGGCTGCTCGTCCTTGCCCACCTATACCTCTTCCCCGTAGAAGCTCCGTTGAAAAGATTAAAAATAATAGGCCTGAACAACGCTCGGCTGGATCCAAACTCTCGGCTGCCCCTGAGTATGGCAGTACGGCCAACATTGTGACATGCTCTTGAACAGAACTTGTCTAAAGCTGTAGCAAGACGTCGAATACGTGATATCTTGCTTACCTTCCCCAGGTCACTAAGTCCGGGAATAAAAGTAGTACCCATTGTGGTGGGTGCTGCCAATGATTCCTGGCTTGTTTTTGTGGCCTGGTGGGATAATGTTTATAAACAGTTGCCACACAAGAGGACTTTGCCGATTCGACGTTGCTCGGGTATAAATCTTGTAATTTGAGCCTATGAAACACAAAAAGACGCCTTCTGAGGACACAAATGGGATGTGGTGCCCCATCAATCACATCCACTTCAAGGGCCAAATGCCACCAGACTCTACTTCCGATATTCGCGGTAATGAGCTTTAAGACGTGTTTCAATTATGAGTGAGCTCCTATCGAGAATCACTATAATGCCATGATGCTGAAGCCTGTAATACTCCATCTCCAATACCCCATCCATACTCCAGACTTTTCCCTGAGTGGCACCAAGAACAGGAGACATAATCCCACCAATGCCGATGCCGTTGTTTTCAGGAAGAGGGCGGGGAAAGGCTGTATGATGTTGTACAGAGTGCAGGGTGCTCTAAAACAAGGGGGTATAATAACAACAAAAAAGCATGCTAGCCAACTCCCAGCATCTTAACAATCAAATCAGAGTATGTTGCGTTCTGTGCGCACAAGTGATATTACAAATAAAGTAATGGTCCATGTATCATCGCTTAGGGTCGGGTTTTAATCAGGTCGTTACATCATGCCAAGTCGCGTGTTGCGCTTGTTCATTCGTGGTCGAGGACCAGAAGGTCCAGGGAGACCGGGTGCAAGGCGGTTCCCGGGGGGCGGCATGCCATATGGAGGTCGTGGAAGTCCCATACCTGGCCCCATCCGCTGGGCTGGATGGCCTGGAAGACCCATCATGGGAGGTCGTGAGCCGGACGGTGATCTGCCCGGAGGCGCCTTCATAGGAGGGTAAGGCTGTTGTACTCGGCGCCAGGCATCTCTTTCGCAGTATGATTTGCCGTCAACTTCAAAGTAGCCATCAGAAAGAGATCGACCACAGTCGAGACACCGGAAACATCCGATATGATATTTAATGGAAAATTCATCTTCCAGGTATTGTCCTTCAATCCCCTTCTCACAGCTTCCACAGAGACTGCCATTGAGTTTGTGATAATGGTGCTCGCAATATGGCTTGTCGTTGAGAACATAGAACTCAGCTGATGTGAATGGCTCGGAGCATGTCGTGCAGACGAAGCAAGCCTTGTGGTACTTGCCAGTCAATCTTCCATCTGCAGATGAGATGCTTTTGCCTGTGATGGCAAGGCCGCAAGCTTTGCAGTTTCCTCGAGATCGCACGGGATCCTGGGATCCCTTTCGAACGGGAGGCGCAGTAGGTGGAGGAAGTGTATGTGCACGCATTAATTCTGGGGCCTTGTCGTAATGAATCTGGTCCTGAGGGGAAGTTGCGTAAAGCGGTCTCGGTTGTGAATCGCTTCGCTGAAGAGGAATCTCGATTCGACGCTCATCTTTAGTGGCAGAGCTGGGTCGTTCACCTCTCGGGGATAGTTCGAGAGGCGATTCTGCAAGAGGCGACCTTGTACGTGAAGGGGCCCGCAGAGGGGTTCCAGCTCGAGGATCCTTGGTCCCCAACGCCTCCATTGAGCTCTCGAGGTCCTCCATCAGGCCGTCCATAGCAGAGAGATCGGACGGATCACGTCGGGGATGAGATTTTGACTGACTAGTTTGAGAACTACCATGGCTCTGGTGGCTGAAAGTGGAAAATCCAGAGGACGTCGAGTCTGACGGTGTGTGATAGGGGTTGTTCACACCGAATTCGGCAGCGAGATCGACGGACCCTGAATATTTGCTAGATTTTGACGGGTGCAGGAGACTCTTGCGTGGCGGCGGGGCTCGCGAAGTATCAGGTCCCATGGATGGTTTGGATGCATGGCCAGGGCCACCGGCTGCCTTGCGCTCAGGCTTGGTACCAGGTGCAGAAGGAGTTCGTAAGGGGGGTTCCGATCGAACACCCAGCTTGGGAAATGTGTCGGAGCGGTTCATCATTCCCAAGGGCTGAGGCTGAAGTCTCGCTTCAGCTGTCGAAGGACGACCAAAACCTTCGTAATCATCTCTTGTCGGTCTTTGAGGGGGGGCGGATGGACTACTGTTGCTGTTATCTGTTGGGGATGCAGATCTGCGAGGATTAAAGTAATCCTTTGGTGATGCACTCAGGAAGTCATCTGACTTATCGCCGCCTTCCGTTATTTCTTTGGGAAAAGATGGTGACAGAGCCGAGGGACTGCGAATAGTATCAAATGGTCCCGGGGCGATTGTATCCATTCTCTTGAACAAAGTCGTGTTAACTCCTCCGTTGGGGCTGATAGAACGAGGCTGGAAGTCCGGCCCATGCTTCTTCTCGCCAAAGCCTCCATAAGCCCCAGGACGATCGACTGGGCGCGGCGATGGTAGGATCAAATCATCCTCATGTGGTGTTGGGACGTCATCAAAGAAGCATTCCATTTCGTTAATTGGTGATGTGCTGCGCGGCTCACTATTTGGTGTCAATTGTCCCTGGCGCAGAAACGGATGGTCTACTGTGTTGTTAGCTGGGTTTATGCGTATTAAACAATCGCAACTTACTGGCTGCATTGACATCTAATGATGCAGGTATGCGCCCTGGTTTCTCAGGGGACGCTGGACTATATGGTGTATACGCCTCATATCGTTCTGGTGGAGGGGAAACTTTGGGACGATTAGTTCATTTCACTGGTTCAACGAAACACTCATGATATTTTCTTACGTTCGGGCGCTGGGGGTGCACAAACATGGTCCCCCATCATAGAGATTTCCACCTCCCGATTACATGACGAGCATTTGATAGTCGGGAGGAACATGGATTCTCGTGGGATCGCCATGATGGCGGTGTGAGCTGATGTGCTGCTTAGGGGGAACGGAGTCGAGTTTATTATGTGCCGCCTTCAAATGTAATTGAGTCGTCGCCGTGGTTTCTCTCCAAATGCCTGAAAGCGCCTTCGACAAAATGACGTATGAGAGATAACCGTATGCCTTGTCGCGGTGGTTTCACAGATGGTGCTTTATGTGAGACCTTTTACATTCGTACCCCAGGCCCGTTCTGCGACCGGTGTCCCTGGGGTTGGTGAAGTAGATTGAGGATGCCAAATGTCGGTGCGATTGCACTTGTTGATCGCATAAAGGCTGTCGTACTGTTCAAAGAGGGCTTTTCCTTCTTTCCTAGTGGCAAAATCGTGGAGAATGATAATCGCAATGTTTTATCTCGTCTGGCTGAGTTAAGTAGGAAGTAAATTGGCGTCGAAGTATTTGCTAGAGACGTGAGAGAAAGAGGATGAGCCACTTCTCGGTTGATCGTGTAATGAAAAGCTAAAGAGTAGATTGAGATTCGATTGGAGTGGAAGGGAATCAGATTCAAGAGTCGAAACACGATACTAAAACACCTGTGACGTGAAAGGATAGAAAGAGGATCAGCTGTCGACTTTCAAGAAAGGGACGATGCATATGGTGTCTCGAATGTGGAGGGAGAGTGGGCGGGTTGATGCTAAAGGAGACCCTTGACCAAACTAAAGGCCTTTGAGATGCAGGCTTATCCTGGAGCCCGACCCTGGTTGGCGTTGGTGTTGGCGTTGGTGCTGGTGCCCTTGTTCATTAACAAGTTAATAAGTTGCGCTCGCCGAGAGGCCCTGTCTCCTGTCCTTTTAGCCCCCTGGTTGGCGAAGGACGGTTCGCAAACTGACGGGTTTGCGGTGGGTGCGGTGTGGAATTTGCAACACGGGCACTACGGAGCTTTGTGTTTTGTGCTGAAGACAACAAGAGCGACGACATTTTTTACTTTATTCTTGAGAAGCGTTCACTTCTATAGGTTGCTTGTGGATTGTTGTCGAAGTGGCCCAGCCAGCCTTAGTACCCAGCGCTCTGGATGTTGACAAGTGGCTTAGTACCTACGGACGGATCCTCCGTTACTGCTTTAAGCAAACTTTCTCTCGTATTGTCTTGGCTAGATCATTGGGACTCCATTGACTCCAGGAACACGGTAGACCACATTCCAGTAAGCTTTCCGGAACTAAATGCTTCCTTGGAGCTTCTGGACCCAAGACAGCGTCCACCCTACCCCCAAGAGGAGGCAAAAGGGCAATGAGACATGAATTACGGAGAATGAATTCAATTATCGATTTGGAGGGAGGGCAGAAAGACTGGCAGGAACACCAATGAACTCCAAATCAATGGATCCCTCAAAAAGGTTTTGCTGCCTCGCTTGTTAATCAATCAATGTTGCATGCCTCTTTGTGAGGATGGGGAAACAAGGGCAACAAGTCTTTGTTCGGTTAGGATCATCCGCCGCTTGTCTGCATGCATGAGATGAGTCTGGAGGATGATAATCTAAAGCGGAAGAGTCCCTCTTGTAGATGTTAGCCCGCAATTGGCTCCTTAACATCAACAATGATTGCATCCATCTTATTCCTTCGTTTGCGTCTCGTCAGTCTCCTGCATGCGTCAAGCTCAGTGGCCAGAAGTCTGATGCCCTAATAAACTCATTAAAATGAACAACACAGCATTCGAAAGCGAAGAACCAAAGAAACGAGCCAGACTGAGCCCGGCCTCAGCCGAATCAGTCATGGGATGAACGCCACAGAATGTTCTCTGTAACCTGGTCATTGATGCCATATCCACTGTTGCTCATGGATAAGGTCAAGAAGATCCACTGAAAACCGTCGACAGCTCGGGTACCTTGCAGGCAGCTCTGTCCAATGAAGGGGCTTCTCTAGCAAACTAGTCTCGTTTTAGACAGACGTCCACCGAAAGGGGATCTGCCTCATTTAATGTTTCTTTTATTACTCGCGGTGTGGTGTGAAAGCTCCGCCTGTCGCTATTGTGAATCCAACTCTGGTAATATGGCCACTGCTATGTAATTATCCATCTCTGCAAATCAATGTGTTCTCTGACGGCATTGCTACTGCATGGCCACTCCTCGCCAAGTTTTCTATAAGACATGCTTCTACGGAGTAAACTTGGTTTAGTTATCGCATATAGTTCGTGTTTAACATGGCTGGATTATGGGTGCGACTTGCTAGTATATAATTGATACGGCCAGATGATAATTGCCTACTCCATTGGCTCGTCTAATGTGACTGGGGGGTTGACCTGAATAATTACCTGCACTCATTCGGTGGGTAAGCCGTGGATGAATCGTGGCTGATCTTCACACCATACACCAAATACAGCAGGTTCTATCTCGTGGTTTAAATGTCACTGTTGATGCAGATGATGGCTCAATGCAAGTGCACCCGTTTGCTTTGCAAGGTCTTGAGTACCTGCGTATTTCGGGCAGGATCTACTATACAACTCTTCTTATGGCTATTTGCAGAAGAGAAACCAGGCTACAAGCGATGATCCACTGTCTCAGGTCTCTGATCGGGAGATCAAGAACCTGCTACGACATTAATAGACCATGACCACGGACTGCAATCAATCCGACAGCCACGCATTGGCCTAATTTTCAATAGATCGATAGCTGAGGCGCCACAATTGGAAACTTTCAGTGTCGTCAGGCTAGAAGAATTGCAAAACTGCCGCCACGATCGTTGACGGATATTGGCCCTCGATTAACATGCTTGCGGACTAGAGCTGCCCCTGGTGATCAACCATGATGGAGGGGGGTTGGCGATTTTCTAACACATCAAGACGCCTTGTTATGATAAATACTTCCCTATCAACCTTATCAAAGGCCTGGGGATTACTCAGTAACACGAATGCCTCTCGGTCAATTGATTTCATCAACCAATATGGGCTTCGCAACCGATGACATTGTAAAAATTCCATTCAGTCTATAAGGGACCTTCAAATGTAACGCGCCATGTCGACACGAGCCTCTGAAGTCACCTTGCCAGTTCCTTATCAAACATTTAATGACTTCAAGTTCAGGATACTTTAGCTTGGACTAGCTAGTCATGAGCTTGAGAATTACCCCTGGCCCGTCTGCCTATAAGGTTGACTTTGGCACGTCATTCAGGGCTCTCCAAGGGCAATCAGTTGGCATTATATGACATGGCTGAGACTGGAGTAGTCTCTGAGGCGTGATCGTCGATCGGCTATCGTGACCAGTCTCGGGCACATGGGCCTTTCAAGCAAAAATGCGTCAACAAGTCATCAACTATAGCAACGGCTTCTGGACCCTGGATTTGAATCAAGTCTGCGAATGTTGTGGCATAAGGCCAACACATAGACGAAGACTTTACTTGTATTATTTATTTCGAGGTCGCGGCTGAAACGTCAGCCTGTGGACGGAGAAAGCTATATTTTCCTTCGGGTTCCAGACATGGGAAGCCAGAATTAGAAATGTGCCATAGTCAGTGAGTATAAAGCTAGCTGCTATGGTCATGGGACCCGACGTTGAAGAGGTCTCGCTGTCTGTCCTCGAGGGTCAGTTCGAATGGCTGGAGTATCTGACTCCACTCTTTCACGTCTTCTCCTGATACTCCCTCAAGGCGATTTGTCCCGTATGTACCAGCTTCTCCCGCATTAGACGGTGAGGGACGACATTGTAGAGGCCAGGATTCTCTGACGATCTCAACACCATACAGAAGCCATGTGGGTATTCGGCTCGGCGTCGCATCTTTCTGCTGCACTTCCTCGTTACATGTGAATGGAGCTACTTCCCAACCAGCCAATGTGAAGAACAATTGCCTTGAGATCTACAATTTAAGAAGAATGCGGCCCTTCTGAGAGAGCTATGTCACGATAACATCCAACGCATTCATTCCTCTAGTCGCTGAAGGCTCTGGGGCATCGTGGCGCTGGGCTAGCGTGGGTTGATCGAGGTTGATCAACGACAGACACCGGCAGGAGATAACGAGTGACAGTGTAGATGATCCTCGCCAGCTGGACAAGATTGTAAGCCAATTGTTTCAAAGACTCTGGATACCTACCTGGTCAATGCAAGTACACGTTGTGATAAGAATGCACGCAACATGCTACCAGCAATCGGGATCATCATCCAAAGGTCCTTCTGTCTCCTGATTATTTTTACCCTAGAGATGACATTTGATTAATCAGAATCAATTTCGAACGCTACTTGCCAGATGGGTTTCGCTGTCCATGGAACAGACGTCAACAGTCTTGTGGGTTGATGGTTCTGAAATCTTTATTGATTCCAGTAGTCTCTAGGAATGCTTATCGCGAACCCAAAGATACTCGTTCATAGTCATAACAACAAGTCATCGACGGCTAATAAAGCCTGTAATACACAAGACCTTTTACCTGTTCAAGCTTGGCCCTGTGCTCTTGACTTGCTGCCGAATAACCCAACAACATTAGGACAGACCTGTATGATCACCGAGGGTCCCGGGTAGAGCCAATCAAGTTGGATGATGTCGACAGCATTGGATGAGACAATTTATTATGCTTAGAGACAGGCCCACTGCTTTTGTCCCGCACGGGCTAAGAAAGGTCAAGTCAAGTTGTCGAATGCTGAGAGAGATGCACAACGTCAGGGGCTCAAGCCAATGGTTCGGGAGAGGGAGGATTACAAGGCAGGGTTAAGCTGCACGAGCATGGGCGGTAGTTTACGAAAGCGCTTTCGCCAAATCAAACATATTCAACAAATATCAACAACTAGCACATGCCTACTCCGTACACTCATATTGATCCGAGGGAAAGGAAAGAAACCCCTTGATAAGTCGGGGTCAACCGTGCACTCATAAGGTCTTGTTTGAAGCTGTCTCCGCCAACTGAACCCCAACTCCATGGATGAAAATCGTGGGAGAAATGTGGGAAAATCTGGAGGATGGAGACGCTATCCATACCTTTTTCTCGGTTCTAGGAATTCAATGGATGTGTGCTAGCATCAGGTGTCCACAGACATGCATGGAAAACATACAGTAGCTTACAGTAGCTCGATATCATCAATACACGCTGTTCCGAGCTCTCCGCGTCCCCAGCCGCTAGAATATCGCTACTCCACTATTGGCTCCTTGTAAACCTCACCGCCCGAACGTCCACGACAGCCAAGCGAGGGAAAAGTGGCAGTACAGCAAGGTACGTCTCCCAAAGTCTGCCATATTTGAACCCTCCCCATCCCCGAACAGCACTCCGTTTCTCTCTCTTTTCCCTCACCAACAAACCTCGTCAACTTACAATCAGCCAAATAACATCTCCAAACTTTTCAAAACACTTGTTTCCTATCAAAATCTCCTTCTCTTGACATCTATCTACCCCGCTACCCCGCCATCAACAAACCCCCTCCAAATACTCTTATCATAAAGACCAAGGCCTTGACCCTTGGTCACTACAGTCGTCAAGACGTTTTCCAATCTTCTTAACTCGTAAGTCACCTAATGAAATCCCAAGAAAGACGATGTGAAGATGAACGGACAAATGCTAACCTCACAAAAGGACGCACCACCCGTTCGCAGGAGCCCGCTGCTCAGCCGATTCCGGAGGCTCAGCGGACTCGACCTTTGAACAGTAAAGGTCAAATTTCAAACAGAACCCGTCCAATCTCAATCAATTTGCAAATTTCCACGTAAAGCCACCTTTTTCATCATGGCTCCTCACGCGGAAGTCGGCACGGGCTCCTCGAACGGGGCGGTCTACAACGGCCGAGGTTCCTCAGCTACCCAGGACCTCTTCACCGTCAACTCCCCCAACGTCACCTACACTGATGCGGAAATTCGTTCCCGATACACCTACCGCACTACCAAGGTTGACGTTGATGCTAATGGCAAGTATGTCGCCACTCCAAATGAGACTCTCTATGACTTCAAGGTCGACCGTAAGATCCCCAAGGTCGGCATGATGTTGGTTGGCCTCGGAGGCAACAACGGCACTACCGTCACCGCTGGCATCCTCGCCAACCGCCGTCAGCTCGCCTGGGATACCAAGGAGGGTCCTCGCGAGTCCAACTACTACGGCTCTGTTGTTATGGGCTCTACCCTCAAGCTTGGCCATGATGCCAAGACCCATCAGGAGATCAACATTCCCTTCCATAACATCCTCCCCATGGTTCACCCCAACGACCTTGTCATTGGGGGCTGGGACATTAGCAAGATGAATCTGGCTCAGGCCATGGATCGCGCTCAGGTCCTCGAGCCTACCCTCAAGGCCCAGGTCAAGAAGGAGATGGCCGAGATGGTTCCCCTTCCCTCCATCTACTACCCAGACTTCATTGCCGCCAATCAGGAGGACCGTGCTGATAACGTTCTCGAGGGCTCCAAGGCTTGCTGGGCTCACGTTGAGAAGATCCGCCAGGACATCCGTGACTTTAAGGCCAAGAACGGCCTTGACAAGGTCATCATCATGTGGACTGCCAATACTGAGCGATATGCCGACCTGATTGAGGGCGTCAACGACACTGCTGACAACCTTCTCAAGGCCATTGAGCAGGGCCACGAGGAGGTCTCTCCCTCAACCGTCTTTGCCGTTGCCTGTATTCTTGAGAAAGCCCCTTTCATCAATGGCTCCCCACAGAACACCTTTGTCCCTGGCGCCATCGAGCTTGCTGAGAAGCACAATGCCTTCATTGGTGGTGATGACTTCAAGTCTGGCCAGACCAAGATGAAGTCTGCCCTGGTTGATTTCCTCATCAACGCTGGTATTAAATTGACATCCATTGCCAGCTACAACCATCTTGGCAACAACGATGGCAAGAACTTGAGCTCCCAGAAGCAGTTCCGCTCCAAGGAAATTTCGAAGTCCAACGTCGTTGATGACATGGTTGAGGCTAACCACGTTCTGTACAAGAAGGGCGAGCACCCTGACCACTGTGTTGTAATCAAGTATATGCCCGCTGTTGCTGACAACAAGCGCGCTCTTGACGAATACTATGCCGAGATTTTCATGGGCGGTCACCAGACCATTTCGTAAGTTGATGTCAAGGTTTCGAAGACAATAGACTGCGACTGACCATTTTCAGGCTCTTCAACATCTGCGAGGACTCCCTTCTTGCCTCTCCTCTGATCATTGACTTGGTCATCATTGCCGAGATGATGTCTCGTATCCAGTGGAAGGCTGTATCCTCTGATGGTACTGCTACTACCGAATACAAGAGCTTCCACAGTGTCCTGAGCGTCCTTAGCTACATGCTGAAGGCTCCCCTCACCCCTCCTGGCACCCCCGTTGTCAATGCACTAGCCAAGCAGCGTGCTGCTCTGACTAACATTTTCCGTGCTTGCGTTGGCCTCGAGCCGGAATCTGACATGACTCTTGAGCACAAGCTCTTCTAGTCGTCACGCATATGTTTCATGCTCTTGACATTGATTGATTTAGTGGGGGGATATTTATAGGACAGTCTTTACCGGATGCTCATATTGGTATTTGAAAACTGAAAAATTTGTAAAAACGGAGGAGTGATCAATTAGCCGCATAGCCAACCAAATTTAATTGTGCCATTCTCCTCATGATATACGAAAACACGATATACATGTGTCATTTGCAATATCGCCGCACGATATGTTGAATGTATGACTGGCCCTCGCCATGTATCCAGACCTGAGGCGTTTGGACCTCAAGGGTGTTAATTGAATTTTACCGTGGCTGGTAAACTTTACGCGTGATTGATGCGTATCAACGCGTCTCTCCACGCCAACGCATTTCCATGGCCCGCGCGTCGCGTTAAGCTCCCCACTACCACTTAGACCTGGGAGTTTCCATCATTCTCACAGATCAACATCCACTCTTATGTCAAGAAAATTATTCGCTCCCAAGGACTAGATGTTAATTTGCTTGTTGTTTTCATCTTTTCGCTGACCACTTTCTATTTACATCATAACTACCATCGGTATCACAATGGCTACTCCCCCACGAGCTTCCTCCCGCTTCTCAAAGGGTGGAACTCCCGAACCACTTTCACCACAGTCCAGATTCAAAGCGCAACTTGCAGCTCTTGAGAGCAGTGACGACGAAACATCCTCTTCAAACCAATACACAGGCAACAACTCAAAAAATCACCTCGACCTACCAACACAGACCATACCTGATCAAGAAACGTCCGATGAATCGGATAATGACATAATTAGGCCACGAGGCAAGCTGGCGGCTAGGATGCAAGGGACATGGCGACAAAAGGAGTCCGGGAATACGTCTTTGCAAAAAGAAACCACTGGGGACTGCATAGAGAAGATTTACGAGCCAGAAGAGAAGGCGACTGAAGAAGTGGAGAGGGCAGACAATGTTGGCATGCCTGATGTTGAATCGCAAGAAGATGGCGCTCCTGTTGCACGCCGAAGATTAGTTCGCAAGGCACCTTCGTCGCCGGCCTCAAAACGCACCCCTCGTGGTTCCAGCCCAACACTTTTCGTATCATCACCTCTTCGCCCTTCGCCAACCCGATCGATGCATAATGGCTCTGATTCTGAGGGTGACATGCCTACCCTCAAACCCGATCGCTTTAAAGCGATGCTGGAGCGCCGCAGACAAAAGAGGCGTGACAAAGATGCCGCTAAAGAAGAAAAAGAGGCCGAAAAACGTGCAAAACAACAGAAAGTCGCCCAGGAGATGGAAGAGATGGTCTCGGATGGCGATAATTCCAGTATTACCGACGATGAAGGCGGCCGACGACTAACACAGGCCGAGCGACCCAGTGCTCGTAAAGCCAGCAAGAAGGCCATCGAGGAGATGAAGAGAGAAACTCAGAGAATGTCGAGAAATATGCAGTTGGCACATGAAGCCAAGACACGAAAGAAGATTACCAAGAACAGTTTATTTGAGCGTTTCAACTTTCGCCCAGCAGGTGAACCAGAACCAAAGGTTACCAGCTCGAGCAGGGTCCCAACACCACACAGCGATGTTGAGATGCAGGGTGTCGATACACCACCGAGTTCTCCGCCAGTTTCCAAAGAGACTGCCACCGCCGTTACAGGCCCAGAAACTGCTGCTGATGACGATGAATTCGACTTGCCAACTATAGACAGCCTGGCTGAGACAACCAAGCTCAAACCAGATAAAGGAAAGGGAAAGGCCGTGGAGACTCCAACCGAACAGGAACAGCCCGTTCAAAACCCGAGGCGCCAATTTCGAGTCAAGCTTCCACCTATGAGAGCCAACGTGACCATGGTGGATTCGGATGACGAGTTAGAGATCACAACCACCACCAAGGACAAGATTCGAGCTGTATTCGACATGGCGCCAACAAAGAAAGCACAAGAACCCAGTTCCGTTCAGGCGCTACGCGCCCTTGCCCAACTAAAATCTCCCGGCAAGGAGACAAGGCGAAAGAACGAAAACCACGGCATGACAGCAGGCGAACTCCAGGCCTATCTATACCAGAAGGCTCGGCAGCAAGCTAAGGTAGAGCGTGACCGCAGAGTTGATCTGCTAAAGGCTCAAGGTGTCGTTATTCAGACCGCAGAGGAGCGTGAACGTCAGATGCAAGACGCTGAGGACATTGTCGCTAGGGCAAGAGTGGAGGCACAGATGATTAGGCAAAAAGAGAAAGCAGCCGCCAAGAAGGAAGCGAAGGAGAATGGCGAAGTTGACCCCTTGGCCTGGGATGATAGCGAGGACGACGAGTATCAGGCATCTGGAAACGAAGCTGATGGAGAAGGATCAGTTGTTGAGTTGTCCGGATCTGAGGATGAAGAGGAAGTTAGTGACGAGGAGCAACCAGATGGCAATAACATGGTCGAAGTCGAGGCTCGAGATGGAGAGTCTGAGGCCTCCACTGATGAGAATGATGATACAACTCTTATCGCCAGTCAAGATGTTCAACACGATATCGAAGAGTTCCCTGCTACGAGATATAGACGACTGCGAAAGCCTATTGTTCTTTCCGACGAGGAGGAGGACACAGTCGAAATGACACCCAGACCAAAAGCTACTGTCCACATGTCACCAACAGTCCCAAACACCCAATCTCCAACTGCACCTAGATCAGTCCTCCGTTCAGCAAAGAAGAACTTTATCCCTGGCTTGCCGGTGCAGGGGCCGGCTGGTCTCGGCCTCACGCAGATTTTCGCTGGTACCATGGACGACAGCCAAATGAATTCTGCCAACGGTCCAACCCAATCGTTGATGCCCGATTTTGATCATTTTCCCGACTCCAACTTCTCTGCGACCATGGACGAGCCCATGGAGGACATGATCATAGACAGCCAAAAGAATACTCAAGACATCGCCCTCGACCTTTCTCAGTCTCAGATGCGCGGCCTGGACAGCTTGCTTCGGGAAGAGAGCACTCAAATTTCCGAAATGATTGATTTCACTCAGGATGGTGGGCTCCAAGACCAAACACCCTTAAAGAACAGATTCGTCGAGGCACCAGTTTCGACTACGGAGACTATGTTGGTCGATCACGACGACCCGACCCAAGCTTCACCACTCGTCCGCCGTGGCCGCCTTCGTCGCAGAATAGAGGCATCTCAACGCATTCAGGAAACACCAGAGCCGGCATCTGCAGAGAAGACTGATAACGTCTTTGAAGCGTTGAAGGAGGGTGCCAAGAACGAACATAAGAAACGTCTCCAAACCGAGTTTGACCACAAGAACAGCAAGGCAAAAGAGATGGTTCAGGAACAAGCTGAGGAATCCGAAGATGAATATGCTGGGCTGGGTGGTGCAGATGGCGAGGACAGTGACAATGAGTCTGCCGCTTCACTCAAAGACATCATAGACGACACTGCTAATAACGATATTGACGGAGCCAAACTCGCTGCTTTATATGCGTAGGTACTACATCAGAATCATTTACAACAAGACTGACATTCCATAGCGCTCGAGAACAGGCAGAAGATGAGAAGCAGGTCGAGAAGCTTTTCAAGGACATCACGACTGGCATGCTTCGCCGTAAACGAGGTGCAGGCTACGACCTTGACGATTCAGACGATGATGGCGAGGCTCGTCGTCGAATGAAGCGTCGACAGTTTGCTAAAATGCAGAAGGCTCTATTTTCCGACGAACGTGTCAAGAAGATAGCTGAGAACCCCGGTAATCAGGCCTTCTTACGAACGATCGAGGATCGTGGCAGTGATGATGAAATGGACTTTTTGGATGCACCGGAGGAGATTGTTGAATCCTCACAGTCCCAGTCTCAGGATGAAAGCAGCGAGGCTCAGACTGTTCCTGACAGCCAACCTCAGAAGGTTCTCGGCCCTGCGGATAACAGGGTCCCTGGCTATCTGCGTAGGACCAAGGATGGCAAGAAGCCCTCTAACATTGGTGAAGTTCGCGAGACTTTGTCCGATCTGCTGGAAGAACCCCATGGTTCAGTTATCCCTGCAACTGAAGTCGGGTCAGACAGCGAAGACGAAGAAAATACTACCACAGAAACTCGCAGCGATAAGGAGAATGATATTTCTAACCCCCGCCGTGGCCGTGTCGCGGTCGTTGATCGCATCAGTCTCAAACGCAGTGGTTCTTTGAACGTTAGCACTGGCCGCCTTGCCTTTGCAACAGCATCAAACTCCTCATTCAAAGTCCCCGCTCTGCTTCGCCGTGCCACTACAAATTCATTTGTATCTGGTACAGCCTCTACCACAAGCTCTGGTTCACCAGCACCAGCGAGCGGATTTGGTGAGGAGGCCAAGATCAAGAAGGGAGCCACCAAGAAGAGCGGTGTACATGCTTTTGCTCGTGACAGCGAGAGACGAGCAAAGCTGGAGCAGAATGAGCGAAAGAGAGAAGAAAGAAAGATTAAAGGGGCAGAGAGGAGAGTCGGAGTCGTGGGTGGCTTATTGGGTAAGGGTTCATTTGAATAAGCTGGCGTAGAACGGAATTCGTTCTTTTATTCGGTTCATGTATGTTAGGGTTGAAACATTAACATGGGATGGCGCGGAGTTGGGATGGACAAGACATGATATCATAGCGATACTATACCTAAGGTGTTAAATATAGCAATTCATTTGTTAAGCCTGTGCATCGCTGGTCTAACATCCACATTTGGTTGTCTTATTCATGGTTATCTCAACAAAACATCGCCTCCGGAGGTAGTTTAGTGATTGTAATGTGGTCACATACTGACTCAAGCTTATGTATGACTATCAGGCTCCTGGGTCCCTGCTTCTACAGCGACCATTTTCTGCAAAGGGAGAAAGAAGACCACCATTATCTATGTCCATAACACAAGACACAAGCGACTGAAGCTGCCAAAATGGTGGTTCTGCCCAGGATCGAACTGGGGCCGTCTCGGTGAACGAGATGTCATACCTAACTCCCACAGAAGCGCCACCTCCACTACCCAATTATAGAGGAAGCCTTCGGTGTTTAGACATACCTAATTCTGTTTGCCTGGATTACCAACTCACGTTTTACATAGTGATTACTGCAACTCTACCTACTACTACTATCGTCGTCCCTGAACCATCTTCGAACTGGTGCAAATGAGCCGCCTATGCCTCGGTCTATTTACAAGTTGATAGGTTCCGTGGTCTAGTTGGTTATGGCATCTCGTTAACACCGAGAAGGTCCCCGGTTCGATCCCGGGCGGAACCACCATTTTTGCAGCTTCAGTCATCTGTTGTTCGTTGGAGTCACCCTAGCCCTCGTTAGGCCTCATTCAGTAGTTGATCTGGTAGAACCACCAAGTTTTATGACGCCTGTATTAGCCTTGACATTACGATTATAAATACCATCTCAGGCTAGGAATGGGACATGAAGTAAATGAGTCTTTTGAAGAAGATGCGTGCGGTTCTGTTTGTGAGTGTAGCATCGATGAAGAATCCAGCTTGTGCCTCAGTTCCACATCTATCATGAACTTGACGAATCAACAGAGGGAACAATACACAGCGTTTCTGCGTGTCATCGCATTGAGATTCGTACCTTCGCGAGAAGGAAGTATAGGCATAGATCTCTTTGCTCATTGCCTTTCTTCTTAGACTCAATATGCACAGATATTAGATGTTCTGCAATGCAGAATTTCAACGTATTTGGAAGACAAAGAGGAAGCAACTGGCTATCAGCATAATTGTACAGTTGAAATGCAATTGTATTATTACTTGATATGAATGCATTGCATCATAAACCTTCTGTGACTGACTTCTATTTGCTCTGGGTGTCGCGCCAGCAAGGTGTATATACTCTATATCGATACATCTTCTAATTCGTTGTCATCTTTCACTTTTGTAACGCCGCACCTGAAAACTCTAAGCTGCCTAGACCCAACATTCTCTTGGTAAATAGCCAAAGTTCAAAGGCCTCTAACTTGATCTCCACGCGCATGAAACCAACCCATGCAGCAAACACTCGCACAGCATTCAACGGCCAGAGGAATGATCCGTTTTGACCGATCTCTTCAAGCTTCTCGTGGAATACGGTCTTGGTGCAATATCGTGCGAGGATCATGAACGAACGGATGGGACCCTGCCGTGTCTGGAGGTTCTCGTCCAGGCTTCGGGTTAGATCATTTGTCTTGAGAATTAGAAGGATGATACGAGGCACGCGGCTGAGAAGCTGCACGAGGTCGACAATGAGACCCTCCTGCAGAGCCCCGCTCATTGTCTTTTGCTCATCCGCTGTCCGAGTCTCGAGGATAGATCCAGACTTGCTAACAATGCTGTAGTCTCGACCAGTAATTGCTGAAGCAAAGAGCGGGAAGTCCTTGTCCTCTATACCGGCAACCTCATGTGCATATTTCTTCATTCGATCCATATCGCCATCAATAACCGCAAGCCACATCTTGGCGTATGACCTTCGCAAAGGAAGCTCAATGTCGCGGTAGAGACCATGATCATATAAAATCACATCAAAGTTAGGACCTCGTCCAAGGCCCCGGCGGGCGTTGTTCTTGCGGATTGCAATATTGCCACCGTGAGGATCACAGTGCAGGGGTGCACCATCACCAAAGATCATTTCGTTGAAGATACGCGCTAACGTGGCAGATACTTCATCTCGGTCAATACCGTTCTTATCCAAATAGTCCAGATCGTCGAGTCTACTTCCCGCTTCGCACGCCATAACAATGATTCGCTTCTTAGCCCAGATGACCTCGGGGATAATCAGGGGTAGCTGTGGAATCTTAGCAAAGTGCTCCTTCATACGTCGGGCATTGTTAGCCTCTTCTTGGAAGTCAAGTTCTTTAGGAAGAGAAACATCCATCTCAGAAGAGAGCCACTCAAGATCATATTCGGGGAAAAATCGTTTCAGAGTCGAAAACGTGTACCGGGTAAGCGCTAGATCCAGGGGTGCCCATGCTTCGAGCTCAGGATGTTGAACCTTGACCGCAACCTTCTGATTTGACCCCTTGATGGATGCCAGATGTACCTGAGCAAGAGAGGCAGCACCAATTGGTTCGGGGGCGAAATCGGAGAAATAGTCCCAAAGCTCTTCTCCTGTATCCTTGCGAAACATATCCTCGATCGACTCAAGTGAAGATACAGGGCACTTGTCCTGCAGGGGGATGAAAGTGTTTGTCCATTCGGATGGTAAAAGGTAATTCATGGCGCTCTGGCGGAGTAATTAGTCCGATCGCTCGAGCTCCGAAGTTGATGGAGTTCATACCAGATGCTGGCCGAGTTTGATAAAGATACCGCCATTCTTTTCCAACACCACGAGGGTCCGTTCGGCGCATCGTTTGTGACATGCCTTTAGCATGCTCTCCTGTTCATCATGGTCCGCTATCGTTTCTCTGGCGTTTAATGTTGTTCGGTAACTACTCAGCGTATTAGTTTCGTACCGCTTATCCCCAATGGTGAGTAACCACATACTCGTTGATACACACGGCGAGCGCAACCGCAACTCTGCCTGTACGCTCCGCCGCCTCATAACTACTCTTGATGTCGTCGGTGAATGCAAGCGCGGTCGCGCCTACAGTACCAACACCAGCCGAGGCATATAACAGCGGTCGTTTAGGGCCGGACTTGTGACCATTGCTTTTCCTCGAGCCTCTCCGCGATGCGAAACCTCTTGCGCTGAAATCTCGAAAGGGCTTACTTCGGACCAACTGACTTCTACAAGTCGAACAGGTCCATGATCGAGTGGCGATGCGATTCGCAAAGGCCGAAACAGATAAGGCGTTCATCTGACTGCCGATGGACTTTTAAGAAGGAAAAATAGTATGTAGTAAAATAGAATTGTTCATTCTTAAGGAAGAAAAGCTAGCAGGAAAGCAATAGAAACAGGTTGACACCACAGAAGCCAGGCTTAGGCTTAGATCATGTCGTCAACCAAAATCAAGTCGACAGTTTTTTTGCTTGGGTGTGCCGATTCCGACAAACCTCCGTCCATCGCTCGGCTTGAGCCGGGTGCGATCTTCGGGGGCGAAGGCGAATTACCTACTAGCCCGGCAGTATTTTCAAGAGGGGCACTACGTCATGTGACTGCGCGACCGCGACTGCAACGCGTTCAAGGTCACCTCTTTACACGACCACGCATCTCGAAAGTACAACACGAAACCGATGTAATTCTTAAGCTCCCTCCAACATTTACATCGTATGGGTCATTTACAATCTCATACAGCATAATCGCCACAACTGCACAGTCAGAAATATGATGTCTTTTTCTCCCGCACCCATTTTCTCCGGGTCTTGGGACCATCGCCCTGCTGTCTCATCGCCGCTCTCTTCCTCACCTGTGCGCGCATCATCGCCACTCTCACCAATTGACAGAAACGTGTGTCCGCAGCGTCAAATTCAATCTTCTCCTATCAAGCCCCCAAAGTTCAAATTTGCTTCGCGTCCCACTCGGCCAAACCCAGTGAACAAGAAGCGGGATGAGCTACAAGAAGGAAGACGGAAGGTCTTCCTCCAGAATGTGCGACAGAGCCGTGAAGACAAGGCCTGGCAACGTAGAGATATAGAGGGACAGGTAAGGAGAGATCACTTGATGTATTATGAATGTTGCTAATGTAATCGCAGTTTCTGAAGACAAATTATCTTGCCGACCGAGGACAGCTGTCTCATGATGCTCCTGACACTACTGAGGCGGATATCGAGGACGCCATGACTTTCTACCAAGAGCAACCTCCGATTCCGGAACAAGACGAGGATGAAACGATGATGGATGAAGAAGAGCAGCTCGAAGCGATGCTTGCATCCTATGAGGAACAGCAGATGGCTTCTTCACAACGGCCACCCTCGCCTCCGCTATCAGACGAAGACTATGATGATGTCTTTGCCGAGCTCATAGCGCAAGAACAGTTCAAACAGAATAAACCGCCCCGACCCCAAGACCAGATGGATACTTCTGGAGACATTGAGATGCAATAATGTTCTTTCTTTGTTCTTTCCTTTTACTATTTCTTTTTTCCTATTCAGTACTTTACGCGTTTGCTCGCTTGGCGTTGGGGTTGATCGGATCACCCAGGAAGGGACACGGCGTTCAGGAAGTGCCAGTGGATATCGTCAGATGTGCACACCTATTATTTTGAGAAAGGGTATATAGATGGCTTGGGAGCAATACCCAAGTTCCTTATCTACTGAGGGTTGCAGGCTTCATCTCCTGGATTGAGGGCATCTTGTGCCGACTGCATGTCCCCAACTAGATCGGAAGGGGGTGATCCTGCTGCTTGCATCTAGACAACTTGTCAGTGATATAAATCTCACCAGTGAGAATAACACGCAGATGAACCAAACCTTTTGCATCTTATCCACAATGAACTCACGGTCCGTCGCATTGGAATCCGAGTACGTCTTCTCTTCGAACTTGGCCACTATCTCTCGTACAATGGACTGTTGCTCCTCGTATCGCTTCAAGTCCTCCTTCGGTGTCGAGTCACGATTCTTGATAAGCCATTCAGGGAATTTCTCATCGAGTTCCTTCATGGGCTCATACAGAATTTCCTTGTTAGTGAGCTGCTCCATCATGCCCATAAGCATTTTGGAGAATTCTTCCTCACTGCCGTCGCCTCCCAGATCACCAAGGTCACCCGAAGACAACTGCTTGAGCATCTCAGACATGAAATCATCAGCGGATCCCGAGGCAGCAGCAGCGGTAGCTTGGTCTCCCGAAGCTTGCATGCGCTCCATAGTTCGCTTGATAGTATCTTGGAACGATGCATCCTCAGGTGGTGCTTGAGAAGAAGGCCCTTTGGAAGTGCTTGGAGGTGGCGCATCACCAGCACCTTCTGCCGCGGCGATGTGCTTGAAGATATCTTCAAACTGTGCTTGCATGTCAGGCTGTAGTTGTATCAGCAATCATATTTTCGTTGGTCTTTCTAGATGAAATAAAACGCACAGACTGTTCAAGTTCGCCTAGTAGATCGGCCATACCAGCCTGGAGCTGCTTAGCAAATTCATCTTCTGAGAACGCATCCTCCACTTCAGGTTGTTTGCCGGAAGCAGAGCCCTTGGGTGCTTCTGGTTTACTGGAGCCAGCAGCAGCTCCAGGAGGCTTGGTTTGATCTAGCTTGACGGTAGAGAACTCTTCCAGCATATCTAAGAACAGTCAGCCGGGTTTCCTCACAGCTCTATGCCTTTTCACGGACCATCTAAATCATCCAAGTCGTCCTCGTCCGGGTCTGGAACCTCGTCCATTTCGTCAACAGCTATTGCGGCCTTTGGTACTGGGGTTGGTAAAGCGTCAGTCTTCTCTGCTACAGCTTCTGTCGTGGCGACTGCTTCTTGGGGGACGGGCTGTTGCGCGGCAGCTTTGGATGATGAGTCTTGAGGAACAGCATCATCAGGAGCAGCATCTCCGGCAGAAGCCTCGTGTGAGGCAGCATTTTGAGGCTTTGAATCTAGAGGAGGAGTCGCTAGGGAAAGACTAGAGGCCGGAGTATGAGCGGTTGGAGCATCAGGCATGAGAGTGTGAGATGAGGCAGCAGCATCAACCTCGGCCTCGGCCTTGAGGTCTGTGGTATCCTCAATATCATCCTTCTTGTCCTCTTTCACCTCATCTTTCACACCCTCTTTAACAGCCTCTTTGAGCCCCTCCGTGGCCTCCTCCTTCAAGGCGACTTCCGTGTCTTTGTCCACGCCCATGATGATATCTGCGTTGTCTTTCCCAGCACTCGAACGCCCCCACTTTTGCCAAAGGAAGCGGATGAAGTGAGATTGATGATGGAAGTCAGCCAAGTTCAGAAAATGCCTTATGAGAAAGGCCAACGATGGCGGAAGGTTAATAGAGTGAAGTTTTGTGTTGTAGGGACCAAGTCGTAAGTAATTTTATACCTTGGTACGTGGGCAATCTGGGGGATCGATGCCCGCCCGCTTCCAGCTTAACTAAATCACTGAGCCGAGGTGACCTATGATGCGGCGCTAGCAGGTTCGCACCTCAAGCGGGCTGCCTTCCATTTGATTAACAAGTGCCCCTCACTAAGGTACCTAGTGAGTACCTAAAGGATTCAGAAGGTCAACAAGCCGCAACAGCGCAATCAACCCCTGGACCTGAAGGCGTGAGGCCCTGGGCATTTAGGTGACCACCTAGCGGGGTTTGCCGGAAAGGCATCCATGCCCCGACTGGCATCTTTTCGACCAAAGACAACAGGTTCTGGCCTGTGCATTGAATCATCAACAAGACGTCGTTTCGTGAATTGTACCTCGGGCACGGTCGCGCAAACAATAGGTCCCGGCTTCGAGCTGACTTTCGATTTGTTTCTTTTCGTTGTCAGATATTTCCCCTCTGAAGCATTTTCCTCACCCAACAACGGAAAGCTTGGCCGTCAGAGCTGTGCAAGCTCCTATCCAGTGACTCTTTATCCTGCCGCAACTCGCGTCGCACCTCAGTTTTCCGATCTCTCACGCGATTCTCGACAATATTTTCTTCTCATATTCTTCGCCTGCAAATCTTACCGCCCTCGTCCCACCTCTGATCGACATCGCTGAACGACGGAATCATGGCGCTTTGCCAGAACCGATTACAAGAGGAGAGGTGAGATTTGTACTGCATAGTCCCCGGACTTGACTGAAATCTCAATAGGAAGCAGTGGCGACGAGACCATCCTTTCGGGTTCTATGCCAAGCCACAGCGTACCAAAGAGGGTGTACTCGATGTCAAAAATTGGGAATGCGGAATCCCTGGCAAAGAGAACACAATTTGGGCTGGTGGACTCTTCAAGCTGACCATTGCTTTCCCTGATGGTAAGTGCCAACACCACACGATATTGATTGGACCGCGCTAACATTTGTTCAACACAGAGTACCCTACAAAGCCCCCCAAGTGTAAAGACCTTTCAACCACAATGTGTGAAGGCCGCCTTGCTAATATAAACGTAGGCAAATTTGTTCCCCCGCTGTTCCACCCCAATGTGTACCCTTCAGGAACTGTCTGCCTGTCCATCCTCAACGAAGAGGAGGCCTGGAAGCCTGCGATCACCGTCAAACAAATCCTTCTTGGTATCCAGGACCTTCTCAACGATCCTAACCCCGAGTCACCTGCCCAAGCGGAGGCATACAACCTCTTCAAGAGAGATCGTGCCGAGTACGAGAAGCGAGTTCGCCGTACGGTTCGCGAGAACCCCACACCTTGATGAAACGTTCGGAGGCGTTAGGAGAGAAGAGACCTTTTAGACCAAATTTTTCTTTGTAAGGCACCTCAGGCTACGGCGTTTATAGGGAAATACCAAGGCGGAACGTTACTCAGAGTCTATGAAGTGGACTCCACGCATTACGGAGGCATGCTATATATCACAGTATGACAAGAAGAGCTTGACAATACAGCAGGAGATAGGTGCTAGCGTAACGTCATCAGAATCCTTTTTATACCGGGGAATGAGCAGGCAGTTCACTGCGATAGTGCGCTTTTTTGAAATTCGTGAAAGTCTTCTTTTCGTAAAGAAACCATTTATCTCGGGACTGTCG
The DNA here is from genome assembly GCF_000260195.1 of Fusarium odoratissimum NRRL 54006. Classification (NCBI taxonomy): domain Eukaryota; kingdom Fungi; phylum Ascomycota; class Sordariomycetes; order Hypocreales; family Nectriaceae; genus Fusarium; species Fusarium odoratissimum. Next base: position 267,098 of record NW_022158696.1, on the reverse strand, counting down.
AAGAGCCGCCACTCTTATCGATTCGTATTTCTTGGGTCCTCATCGGCGAGTGAATCACTTGCGGCTGCGTTGTCGGGATATGCCCCACGCACTCGGTTACGTCGCAAACAAGAGCGGATGTCTTGCGCGTGAAACCTGTCGTGGGAAAGGTTTGATGGGGAGTTGATATGAGAAGACCAGAGCGATATGTGTGACGGGGCTGCCTTTATATGTACGTTTTGGAGAACAGTTTCTTTTATAGAGTATCTCATATGTTCTGATAAATATACGTCGATCTTCATTCTCAATGACATATTCATAGTTTTTATTAAATTCATCAGAGCCTGTCAACTCTGGTCTTGTGACGTGACAATCAAGAACCGCATGTCCGCTGTATTCCCCTTATCAAGTCCGTAAGTCAAAGTTTATTCAGATTATGTAAACTGGGCCAGGAACGCACAAGCTCAAGGGCTGGACTACTTCCTGCTGCCAATTAAGTCTGCCGAATTACAAGCCGAAATCGGCCAGGAGATTTACTCACCTCAAAAATATTTTGGCTTGGCCTGACATGATTGCGCCGGAGAACGGCAAAGCCGTTATCTATCAGGGACAGATTCTTCCGTCCACTTACAAGCGAGGAAGATGGAGACTCGATTTCGGTTGAAGTAAACGAGTCAAGTTGTGTAGATCCTCACAGCACAAATGAACTGGCCCGGCATCTTCACTCATGCTGGCAGGCTGGTCACTATGGTAGTGGGGAGATGCTCATCCGCGTCCGCAGCGGAGTATTTGGTGGATAACCTTAACAAGTTAAAGACTTCCACATGATTGTATCGGCCACGGCCGTTAACCGCTAATAACCTTGCGGCTTTGAAGTACTGGTACTATCTATTCTTGTACCCATGGAGGGTAGGTATCTTAGTACTTGTCGCCTGTTCTGTGCCGGCGGAAGGAGTGTGGAGTTTGCTATGACTCCTCTTTTTTCTCTCGCCCGAACTACTGCTAAATATTAATCTTGCCTCGCCCTTTCTCTTCCTCTTACCATTCTTCTTCAAGCACTCCCCTTCGTGATACACACATAACGTGCGCATTTCCCAGCAACCGCTAACATGTGTGGCATCTTCGCCTGTCATCGGTACGCTCCCTCCCTTGCGAAAATGAACATGGATCTGTTTTGGTGGTTTGGAGGGGCATGAGGACCCCGCCATCAATTGGGATTGGAATTGAAATCACCCCGCGGTCGGAGGAGGAAACGAAGAATCATGGCATGACTAACATTTTGCGTCCCTGTAGTCATCCTGACGTGGAAAAGTTCAAGCCCACGGCCCTGAAGCTCGCAAAGCAGTATGTATCACACTGGTCGACTAAGGCACAACCCTCCGAATTAACCTGAATTATGCAGAATCCGTCACCGTGGCCCCGACTGGAGTAAGTGAAAACAACACCAATGCTGCAGCCCTCACACGGTCGCAAGTACTAAAGTAGAATGTTCAGGTGGAAGCGTGATTGCCAACCACACTAGTAAGCCCAATTGACTATCAAAGCACAAAAGCTTTTGGTTCTGACTCTTGTTTAGTTCTCTGCCATGAGCGTCTCAGCATTGTCGGTGTTGGTAAGTCGAAAGTCTTGCGCCTAGATGCATCCTTTAGCTAACGATTATTCCTCCAGAGTCTGGAGCCCAGCCCCTGACCAACGCCGACGACAGCATCATCCTTGCTGTCAACGGTGAGATCTACAACCATCGTCACATTCGAAAGAACCTCAAGGAGCAATACCACTTCAAGACCACATCTGATTGCGAAGTTATCATTCCCCTGGTAAGAGGACTAATTGATGGATGGCTTAAGGAAGAATAGTAAGCTCACAACAGATTTCCTGCAGTACACCGAGTTTGATACCGATTGCCCCAACCACCTCGATGGCATGTTCTCTTTTGTCCTCTACGACAAGAAGCAAGATCGCACAATTGCGGCCCGCGACCCTATTGGTATCACCACCTTCTACCAAGGCTGGTCCTCCAAGGAACCCGGAACCGTTTACTTCGCCTCCGAGCTGAAGTGCTTGCATAGCGTTTGTGACAAGATCGTTGCTTTCCCCCCCGGTCACGTTTACGACTCCAAGACTGGCGAGACGACTCGCTACTTCAAGCCTTCTTGGTGGGACCCTAAGAAGGTTCCCAGCAACCCCGTTGATTACAAGGTTCTCCGACATGCTCTTGAGAAAGCTGTCCGAAAGCGACTCATGGCTGAAGTCCCCTTCGGAGTTCTCCTTTCTGGTGGCCTTGACTCGAGTCTGACAGCATCCATCGCTCAGCGTGAGGTGACCAGACTTCGAAAACAGGCTCTTGAGGCTAACGGCAACGTTCTCCCTGTTGAAAACCCTGACACTGGTGAGGGTCTCGTCGGCGTTGACGATGATGATCACCTCGATACTCTGACATACCTCCCTCAGCTCAACTCCTTCTCCATCGGACTGCCTGGTTCTCCGGACAACAAGGCCGCACTTGAGGTCGCCAAGTTCCTTGGTACCAAGCACCACGTCATGACCTTCACCATCGAGGATGGCCTCAACGCTCTTTCAGATGTTATCTTTCACCTTGAGACCTACGATGTCACTACTATCCGAGCCTCCACCCCCATGTATCTCTTGTCACGAAAGATCAAGGCCATGGGTATCAAGATGGTTCTGAGTGGAGAGGGAAGTGACGAGATCTTCGGTGGCTACCTGTATTTCCACGCTGCCCCTGACAAGGAGGCTTTCCACGAGGAGACAGTTCGCCGTGTCAAGAACCTGCACTTGGCTGATTGCCTGCGAGCTAACAAGTCCACCTCTGCTTGGGGCCTTGAAGCTCGTGTTCCCTTCCTCGATAAGGAGGTAAGTTCAGCTCTATTGCAGTAGTTGTTCCCCAGAAACTAAGAGTGATAACAGTTCCTTGAAACATCGATGAACATCGATCCTCAAGAGAAGATGATCACCAAGGACAGGCTTGAGAAGTACATCATTCGCAAGGCTTTCGACACCTCGGACGAGCCTGACGAACAGCCCTATCTCCCCGATAACATCCTCTGGCGACAGAAGGAACAGTTCTCCGATGGTGTCGGCTACGGTTGGATCGACGCACTCAAGGACAACGCCGAGAAGCAGGTGACAGACGAGATGATGAAGAACCCCAAGCCTGAGTGGGGTAACGATATTCCAGATACCAAGGAGGCGTACGTTGAGACCGGTTTCGTGCAGTTGAATGAGACTAACAATGAATAGTTACTGGTATCGATGCATGTTTGATGAGCACTTCCCCCCTCACTGCGCGTCGACCGTCATGCGCTGGACCCCCACTTGGTCCAAGCAGACTGACCCCAGTGGCCGGTACGTAATTTCTCTATCCCCAGAGCTGGATGGTCGGTGGTCCAAAAGGAAACACGCTTGCTAATGTCTTGTTGCAGAGCCATTTCCACTCACAACGCCAAATATGATAACGCGGCTTAATGATATAGCGAATCGAGCAAACATCAAGCACAGCAAGCTTACTTGCCTCATTGTAACTTACACTACCCTATCAGAGGTGTCTGGCCCAAACGAATATGAAGTGTATGTCTGGGTGTCGTTCTCCTGGAAGAAGAGAAAAGGCGTCTTGGATCTTGCTTACCAACCAACCGTGGAATGATGATGGGAAAAGGTACGGAAAGATAGGGACTTGGGAAAGAAAAATAAAGACAAAAGTTCTAGAAACAAAGGATCGCATCATTTGCGTAGTCGAAGCGTCGGTGAATGGTCGGTGAATGGTCGGTTTCACAGCAGTTTGAAATTGGCAGTAGGTGTAATGTGTCGTCCTGAGTTGTGTATGCATGAAGGGTCTTGACGTGAAATGCCTGGAAAGAGGATGTGGCCGACGGACCAATAGGCGAGAATGAAGCCGGACATGGACGCGTCGACTTCGGCCTTCAATCTACGGCTTCTAGGAGAAGTGTTTATCAGAAAACTTCTTTGGTATAGGTAGTACTTCACCCTACTTGCCTACTTACCAAACTAATGGGTCTGAGGTGCTGTTTCAACTACTAGTAGTGGTCAGTCAGTGATGGAGTCACATGAGTTGTTAGTTGTTAGTCTCTGAGCTGTTCATGCGTTGACAACATGCAAACTGAATAAGGGATATGGATGGACATTATGATGAAGGACTCGTTGGGCAGCGAGATGATTGCATGGACTTGATGCCCCAAGACCCTACAAGGCGGCACCTGTACGAAGCCTGAAGTCGAGAGGATCTGGCAATACCAACCTAGGGAATTTGAGGTTGCGATCACGGATGGTCTGTCTCCTCGGGAAATGGATGTGGCCTATCATCCAATTGACTTCTTTCCCTCCTCTTTGACCAACGCTTCTCGTTGCCATCGTTCATTACCCCTCCACGTGGGCCCTGGCTCTGGGGGATATTGCTTAAATTAATTACATGATCTCCAGCTAAAAGCTGCCTTTTATCACCCGGCCAAGTGACAATGTGACACAGTCCCGACATCAGCCGACTTGGGCTACCCCTGTGCAAATTCCTTGCGAGGCGCCGCACAGGGCGTCTTCAGAGCCTAGCACACAAGAGCTTCCCTAGCTGTGCACTGAGCCTGAGCTGGTTCCAGCGGGGTTCCCCAACAAGAAAACCCTGTGCAGGAGATCAGCCCTGTGTGAGTCTTCGATCCCAAGTATTTTCTGCTAGGCTCCATCATCTCCCACTCTCCTACCCCGTTCGTTTCTCTCACATCTCTGTCGAATTTCCAACTTCATTTTCATCACAACTTTCCTTTGAGACTTATATCTTCCGATACCATCCACCGCAACTATGTCTGTCCCCGCCTTCTCCGACATTGCCAAGCCGGCCAACGATGTATGCTTCTATCTCCCCTCCGTCGTCTCGACACCTCTTATTTCTCTGTTTTGATTTCTTGGGTTGTGACAATACCGAGACTTGAGCAGTTCATTTCTCGCTCTTTCGGAACTTATACCATGGAGTGAATTGGAGCATCAGCCTCAAGATCCCCTATTGCATTGATGTGCTCCGCACAATCAATTGCTACTACAGATTCTTGATGTCCACGAGCTCTGCTAACTCTTGCGCCGTTCATAGCTCCTCAACAAGGATTTCTACCATCTCTCTGCCACGACCTTCGAGTTCAAGGACACCGCCCCCAACGGTGTTGCTTTCAAGGTTACCGGCAAGTCGAGCCACGAGAAGGCTACCTCTGCTGCTGTAAGTATTCCCGTTTCCGCAAACTCAATGGCAGGCCGTTGTTCTTCGGGGGTTCGGAAGCTAGTGTTCGGTCAACCGCGGCTTTTGGTGCTGTTGACCAACTCGATTCACTACATCTTCATCACAAACGAGCTCTTATCGAAACTAGAAAACGGCCTTGCTTTTTGGGACGTTCTTTCTTCTACCTTCAGGTTACTGACTTTAGTCTTAAGATTGAGGGAAAATATACCGACAAGCCTACCGGTACGACATCACCATCTTTTCCTTCAACACCTTCTTCGCTTTCACCATCACCATCTCCGTCTCCACCACCCATACCTAAACCCCACCGCAAACAGAATCTCCCCTCTCTCAGCGTCTCGCGAATCCTCGGGCCTAAATCAGGCTGGCCGGTCGGATTTGCGACGTTTCTTCAACCTGGCTATGCTCAGCTGCTAATGTTCTATTCCCGTACAGGCCTGACCCTTACCCAGACCTGGAACACCGCCAATGCTCTCGACACCAAGATCGAGGTCGCCGACTCCCTCGCCAAGGGCCTCAAGCTTGAGGGTCTCTTCAACTTCCTCCCTGCTACCGCCGCTAAGGGAGCCAAGTTCAACCTCCACTTTAAGCAACCCGGTTTCCACGGCCGTGCCTTCTTCGATCTCCTGAAGGGCCCTGTTGCCAATGTCGACGCCGTTGTCGGCCACGAGGGTTTCCTGGCTGGTGCCTCCGCTGGCTATGATGCTAACAAGGCTGCTCTGACCGCCTACAGCGCTGCTGTTGGCTACGCTGCTCCCCAGTACAGCGCTGCCATCACCGCCTCTGACAACCTCAGCGTCTTCGCTGCCTCTTACTACCACAAGGTCAACTCACAGGTCGAGGCTGGTGCCAAGGCTACCTGGAACTCTAAGACCGGCAACGCTGTCGGCCTTGAGGTTGCCAGCAAGTACCGCATCGACCCTGTCTCTTTCACCAAGGTTCGTACAATCAAATTCGGGATGCTGTGGAAATGCGTGACTGACTCGTGCTCCAAAATATAGGTCAAGATTAACGACCGTGGTATTGCTGCCCTTGCCTACAACGTCCTCCTCCGAGAGGGCGTCACCCTGGGTCTTGGTGGCTCTTTCGACACCCAGAAGCTCGACCAGGCTACCCACAAGCTCGGTGCTAGCTTCACCTTCGAGGGCTAAATTTCTCTCAGAAGTATTGAATCTCCCAATAGCAGAAAGCCCTCGTTAAAATAACCGCTCCAGAGCTGTTCTCCCCTCAGCAGCTCCTTGTACCTTCCAGGCTTGCATCGCGGTGGTCTCCGGGGATGTAGATTATGTCAAATAAAAAATCTCGAGGATGATATCATGGCAAGCTGTTTCTCGTACTGCCGAGGAATAGATTCCATCTATGAAATGTTTTGAAGTAATGGTACCGTTTAAAACCTAGGGATGACGAACGCAAAGCCTCATGATGACACTTATTCTCCGGGAGACACACCCGATCTTCCTGCCTGTAGTGCATGCCTGCTTAACTCTTGTTCTTTTTTCGCTGCCCAATGCTCATGAACTGAATATATACGAGAGGCGCCAATATCGCAGTGGCGAGAATGCCCGATATTATGATAAAATGGCCTGTGATGGTTGCCTGAGGCTCAAAGCCAATGTCATCGTCGCCCATCGCGCGCCTTTGCCTCCTATCTTTGCGCCGTTGGTCCTCTCTCCGATGTGTTCGCGTATGTCCCGCCTTGTCGAAGTGAGGAACATCATTCTGATGTCCAAAAGGGTCATCACCAGGTCCCATTCCTCCATAGGAAGACTCATGACTAAAAGGATCACCCCATGGGCTCTTCTGACGACTATGCGATCCGTCTTGTTCATGTGGTGATGTGCTTCCACCACCTGTACTCTCTTCATGGGCCTTGCGACGCTTATCTGCCTGCTCTCCCCAGCCTCCGCTGCGGTAAAAGCTAGGCGGCGGACCGCGAAAGGTGCCTCTCCTGCGACTTAAACCTGATGGTGCGCGACCGCCAGGCTGATGAGAGTGGTAAGAGCCGCGATGGGAGTGAGTTTGTGGTGGGTGGTGGTGCAAACGAAGGATATCGCGATCGTAGGCTGCTCGGCGAGTCTTGTCAGACAGAACAGTATATGATTCGGAAATCAGGGAGAACGTCGAAGATGCGGTTGGATCAGATGGATTTGCATCGGGATGGTGGGTTTTCGAAAGAGAATAGAAAGACCTGAACTGTTAGCTTTCCGCGCTCCGCAAGCATCGCAGGTAGTGGCAATACTTTTTTATTTCAGCGGGTGTTGCATCGTGCCTTATATTAAGCCTCTCATAGTGATTCTTATGTGCGACCTCATCATGCCGCCCCCTTCGCTGCTGAGCTCGCAGCCCAATTGCGGCGATGCTTGATGTCCGACACCGGAGCAGTTTGTTGCTACATGTTGAAAGAATTGGCGCGGGGCGTAGGCTACAGAGGGAAGAGGGACGCAGCGGCATGCCGCATTACGGCCGAGGAAAGAGACTAACTAGGTAGAGAGGGTAGAGGAGAGATTAGAGGAGCTCCGTTAGAAATGTTGCAGAAGATTCGTGTAAGTGAGAGGGAGGCGTAGGTTCTTATTTTCGATGATGTAATCTCTGGAGGTAAATAGCATGCGTCAGGCGGGGTGATGCGCGTAGCGGGATGATTGATAGCTACCCAAGGTACCTTAGGTGCTGTTGAATGTGTTCATGGTTCAATGACATCAATTTGCTGCAGGATAGAGTGTTTCTGAATCGTCATTGACTTTATATAGATCATTTCAGTAGCTCATATTCAACTTTGATCCGGTGGGAAACCCCTACGCACACTGTTCTCTCAATATCCCAAGGCAACTCGGTATAGACTTGACGTAGACTTGCTTGAGAAACGTAGGAAGTAATGTTGGAGGATGAAAAGGTCATTACTACAAGTATTTCGTATACCAAGAAAAACAAAACCATTCACTTGTTACACTAGCCCATTAAAACACCATTAGCCCATAGCTGTACCAGGTGAAAGCCTATAGATTAATGGCCAAATTTCCACCACGTTGTCTTTTTCTTGGGAGCCTCAACCTCCTCACCCTTGGGGCGCTTCAGGGGATGAGCCTCAGTGTTGAGCACCCACTCATCCAAGTTGATAACGTTGGGATCATCAAAGGTGAGATAGAAGTACTTGATTGTTTCTGACATCCAGAATGTCTAGCGAAAGTCAGTTTTTGCCAATGGTTTGAGAGCGAGCGCGACCTACCTCCATGTTATCACGCTTGTCGCTACCCTTCTTGTTAACGTCACTAATTGTAGCAAAAGCCTCTTGGGTCTCGGTCTGCTTGACGATGCCCTCCCACATACGCCAAGCGGCAGTACGCCAGACATCGTCGCCTGTGATGCGCCACATGTAAAACACACTCTCGATGGCCTCAGGGCGCAGGCGGTATTCTGAGTTTCGAACACGAATGAAACCCTCGGGGAGCTTATCCTTCTTCTCTACAGGCTTGTCACTCCAGCGGCACTTGCTGGTGATGGACTCGCAAGCTTCAAGCTGAGCGATTTCGGGCATGATATTGGTGGGGAAAGCATCGTATGCCCAGACACAGCCGGCGGTGAGACGAGAGCCGAGGTCAACGAAGTCGCTCCGGGAAAGGAGTTTACCAGCCAGAGCATATGTACCACCGACAAAGCATGTCAAATGCTGCATCTCAGCGGTTAGCTCAGGCTTGCTACCCTCTTCGCCTGCCAAAACATTGCCAGACATCAAGATATCCAGGTCCTCGGGGTTACGAGGCTTATATAGAATATGCTTGACAGCAGTATCGAGTGCCTTGGTGGTCATTTCAACATATTCAGAATCCAGGCCACCCAACAAAGCATGCATCTTGGGCAAATATTCGTAAAGCGAATCTGCACCAGCGCCGAGGGTAAAGCGGGCTTCACCAACTTTCTCATCGCGGTAGTTCATAACATGGGGCCACAAGCCAGGAATTTTGGTCTTGTCCTGGTTGCGGTAGAAGAACTGCTTAATGCGCTCAGTGGCATCGTAGTACTTGGGGTTGCCAGTGATCTGGGACAGTCGGGTGAACTCAAGGCACATTGAGCCTCCCGCAGCGCCAGACATAGACTCGTCCGCCTGCTGGGAGCCACTCTTGGCAGCCTTGAAATAGAGCCAGTGGGATGGCAATCGATTGGGGGTATCGAACGCGGCGTACAGCATTTCGCCTAGCTCAATGGCCTTGCCGAGCAGAACAGCTTCGTCAGAAAGCTCGTAGGCGGAGAGGAGGCCACCGAGATGACGTATAGCCACCTCGAACAGATTGAGGTAGTCGTCGCCAGTCCGCGACCAGTCGATCATGGCGACAACCTTGACGGCTTCCTTGAATTCATCCTTCATATCGAGAATCCACAAAGTGTCGAGGGCATCGACGATTTGGGCAGCCCAACCAGAAAATGTCGTCTTTCCACGGAGGGACACGGGCGCGAGCTCATCCCAGCCCCACGCATGCTTCTTGTAAGCTTCCCAGCTCTTGGTAAATGCTTGCTTGATGGCTGCTTTCCTAGCCGTGGTTTCGCTATCTTCTTTATAGTCTTCGGCGCGCTCTTTCTGAATTCGTGGCAGTAGTTTAAACGTGCCGTTCGGTGGGCTCTTGATATCCTCAACCGGGTGGAAGACCTGTTGCTTGCTCCAATCGTAGCTGCTCGGGAGATAGTTATATGTGCCAATTCTCACAGTACGATAGCGCTCGTAGGGGCGAAAGTTATGGACCAGGAACCACGTGATAGCGATGAAGAGAAAGAGGCTAATGTAGCGACGACCTGGTCGTCCTTGAAATGTGGCTAACATGGTTATGATATGTGCATTACGGGGTGAAACGGTTAGATGTCGAAATGATGTAGTTATCTCAACTGGTTAAAGGCAGGTAGATGAAGAATAATTGGATCAAAGGAGCGACGTGAAGGGCGAACTAAGCATGAAGTAGGAAGCGAGTAATGGAAGCACCGCGTAGTGAACGTTGGGGAGGGAAAAGGGAAGAGTTAATTTGCATGAGAAATATGTTACCTATCTAAGTAGTAGTAATCAAGCACAGTACCGACCGACCTTAAGGTGCCTTGGGTAGGGAATGTCTTGTATCTCACTAAATAAATGTGCGGCGCAAGCGTGGAGGCTCAATAGAGAGACAAGAATAAGGGAGTGACATTGGTCCTGTTAGTGGAAGCCAAGTCCGCCAACTCCAAGGGAGGGTTGCATATGCGCCTATAAGGGGGGAGGCTTGCGTTAGTTGTTTATAGCTAATGAGCCATGTACATACAACAAATCCTGAACGATTCTCCATAGGCTTATCGTGTTCACAATTGCGACGGTAACGATTCTCAATTGAATACAAAGTCCATGGACGCCCGGCCGTGTCCGTTGACAACAATTTATGACAAAGCCAGCCTGTCCCGACTGGGGGTGGCAGGAGTGTGATCTCATAAGTACCCTTGTGCCCAGGTAGATATCGAGATTTGGTGTAATGGTCCAGGCCCCAATAGTTTGTCCCCCACCACAACCATTCACACTTAACAAAGTAGGTACTGCAGCCATTAAATCCCAAGCCCGCGAGCCCCTGACCCAATCTTGTTTCCCCTGTAAAGGGTACTAGGTATTGGATGGCTGAACGTCTCACACAACTGATTCTTCTATGGTTCTCCTCTGAGAAGAGAAATGGCCCAGATGAAGGCAATTTCGACGTCCACATATTATGCTGGCATACCTCAGGTATTTTGAGCACAGTGGGTATTTTGGTTAAAGACACAGTGGAGTGTCAACCTGGAATATGCCGCCTTGTTTAGAAAGCCCATGGATACTTTTTTCACATTCCATGAACCACCCCTTGCCTCACAAGAACTCACCTGCATATGGAAGTCACTTGTTCCTGCATAGGATGTTGAAGGTCAAAAGAACGGCTCAAGTTTGTTATCTATCTGGTAAAGACTGACTAAGGCCAACTCGGAATTTCAACGTAGGGTGCCAAAACACCAAACAAGTGAGTGACCCACGAGTTCTTCGATGTAGGGGTTTGCCAGTATTATATATATGGCGTTTCTTCCAACATCTCATCTCATATAACGATATCTGAAGGCAGTCTTTCGTTGCTGGCCACTTCTCAACAACTCTTCTAATCACCACGTCCCTTGACCCTTCCACTATTGCACTGCTTTCTCAAGATCAAGACAATCTGCACAGGCCGGGCCTACTACGACCCTGTAAAGGCCGCCGTAGGTTGAGCCTCTGGCAATGCAACTCCCATGTCTTTGCCCCTGGCCTATCCAGCCGGGCGTCACCCATCAAACGGACACGGCACGGTCTCCACAGAAATGGGTGGTCTTGGAGGTGTCAGCCTTGCTGGGAAGACTTCACAAGAAGACAACAAAGTGAACCTCCCTCCGCGCTCAATGATCCGGCGGTGCTGACAAGTCGTGCAGCAGAGCCCTCGGGATGCAAAATTGGAATCATCTACCCGTAGTGCTCATGTTGTCCTTCAGTCGTAGCCTCCTCCAATCTGACTATGGAATGCCGTGCTGACACTCTTCTCGTCATCATCAAAGCGTCGTCCATAACCATTTCCAGGAACCATGCGTCCACTGCTCTCAACATACTGTTTGAGCCGATCACTTTGGCTATAGGAGACAGGCCGCATGCCCGTGACAGCGTCGTGGAGCCCCGCTCCCAAACTGACACCGCCCTGACCGACCCCTTTACCTCCGATGACACTAGAAGATGCATCCGTATATTCGGAGTTGGCCACACTCTCACCTGCAATGCTTTCTGTAGCACGTCCACGGCTCTTCCCGCCTCGGCCTGGGGCAGTGACCCCAGGAAGTCCAGGCCATTGATCAGGAGTGAAGCTCGAGAACATGGGAGGGAAAGCGCTGCTAAGAGAGGCACCTCCAAATGCAGAGCCATGAACGGAAGACACATCATCGGGGATGTAGGAAACCATGGAGCCTGCATCAAAATCTCGACCAGATGGAGGGGGGTTGAAACGTCCTCCATTGGAATAGCTGCCGGCTCCGAACTGCGGTTGCTGATTCTTTTGACGATAGCTGACCTTTGGTCGGCTGAACTGGAGCAAACATGCCTGCAGATTGGTCAACGGACCTTCGACAAAGCATTTACGATCCTTGAAGTGGACAAGAAGATTGTGCCAAAGCTCATGTTTGGACAAAACTTTGGGATTGCCCAGAATGACGAGGCCATACTTGGCTCGAGTCAAGGCCACGTTCAAACGACGAGGGTCAGACAAAAACCCAATACCCTGATTATCGTTGGATCGAACACAAGATAGAACAATAAAGTCCTTCTCACGGCCTTGAAATGCATCAACCGATGCGACCTCGACTTCCTTATAGTATTCCTTCTTGTAGGTTCCTGAATTCTGCATAGTAGTCACGATGTAGCTTCGCTGGCCTTCATATGGAGTAATAACACCAATGTCAGCGGGCTTAACGCCGGCCTTAAAGAATCGAGTGACCGCTTTCTCAACATTGGATGCTTCCGTGCGGTTGAGGTATGAAGTTCCAGAGGCAGAAATCTCCTCGTGGCCCAGGTTAGACCAGAACATCATGGGCATCTCTCCGACCGGCCAAGGGAAGTCGACGTCTTTTCGAAGGCGATTCTCATGAGTGACACCGTTCTGCAAACTACCATCGTAGAACATGTTGGAAGGGAACTCGGATAGACATGGGTGCATTCGGTATTGGATGTTGAGCCGGATAGGCGACAATTTCAGGTTGACCAAGCGCTCGAAAAGCGACTGGTTAAGGCCAGCCTTGGCCGCCTTCTTGTTCATAATAACAGGGCCAAGCTGCTTGTGATCACCAACAAGGACGACCTGCTTACATCCAAGAACAAGAGGGATCATGCACTCAGGCTCCGCCGACTGAGTCGATTCATCAATCAGAACATTTCGGAACTTCATCTTCGAAAGACGAGGGTCGCCAGCTCCCACGCATGTGCAGCAGACGACGTCAGCGTTGTTGAGAATATCTCGTTCAGCGATCTTGGTAAGCTGTTTGTACTTCTTCTCATCCTGACTGGACAGCTCGCCAAGCTCGTTCTTCAGCTGGGAAAGTTTGACAAGCTCGCTGTTGTGCTCCGACATGCGCACCTGCTCATGAAGAGCTAAGAAGCTGACAGATGATTCGACATCCTCGCGAGATTTGGCTGTGAGACGAACAACCTTGAGTCCTGTACGGTGAACACGCTCGCAGAGTTGGTCGACGGCGACGTTGGAAGGTGCACATACGAGGACCTGGTTTCCGCTCATCTTGGCTAAGTGGTAAATGATGGTAGCCGATGTGACAGTCTTGCCAGTTCCAGGAGGACCTTGAATCAAGCTCAGGGGCTTCTGAAGAACTGCCTTGATGGCACCAACTTGACTTGGATTGAGATCAGGGAGACCAGGGGCAGACCACTTCTTAGGCAGGTTTGTCTTCATGACCTGTAGCTGGACCTCATGGCCAAGCAACGTGTGGAAAATGTAACCAGATACACTCATATCATCAACAGCAAATGTCTTCATAGCCAACTGCATGCGGTCGTAGGAAGTCGCTTTCCAAACGTAGTCTGCTGAAAAGTTGTGGGATAAGTCAGTGGGCACAAGCTTTTCGTTTCCAGTCTTGCGCAACTCCAGGGTGACCTCATCAGACTGGTTATTCGGGATCTTGATGACATAACCAACCCCTTCCCAAGGAGATCGCAGCTCGCCCTTGTAACGCAGGCGCATCTCATCACCAACAGCAAGCTTGACATCTCCGGATTCGATTTTGTGGAGGTTAAAGCTGACTAGATGCTTATTGTTCAAACCGTAGTCCCAGCGCACGAGGAGCCCATCTTCTGATTGCGCTTCCTTTAGTTTCTTGTCGTAGTCGGATTCCATTTTGACCAAAGGTCCAAAAATGTTTTGGTAGTGATAAGGATCGTCATAGTTTAGCAAGACAGGTTGAGGGTCGTCATCAATACTAGCTGCCTTCTCAAGGTCAACCACTGTCGCCTTGGGCTCGATCTTCCACATCTCCTCCAATTTGGCAATCATATTGGGCGTAAGGTGACGGGCTCGGAGCTGTTCGGAGTCGGATGGGGTCGCGACAAGCCAAGGCAGAAAAGCTCGTTCTTCGATGAGGGGTTGCCATCGTGATGTATCCCAGTTCATGTCCTTGTTAGAGGTATTGGCGGCGCAAGGCTGTCGGCAGAGGAGGACAACAACAGTATCGGACTTTGCTGGAATAAAGCCTAGGAGGAAAGCGTTTTTGGTTCCGCAGTTATAGCATTCGAGTACAGTGTCACCCAGCGTAGACTCAGGGTGGAGTTGAACCTCTTTATGGCGAGCTCGAACAAGATGATTCACGATGTGGGTCGAGGTGCCGTTGCCTCTCGCACTACAAAACCATTTGTTGCAGGTGAGACATTTGACAACACATCCGGGGGAGTGAATACCGCAATAACTAAAACCATGTCAGCCAGATTCAAATATCAAGGCCATAGATAAACCTACGCGCAGGCATGGGCTGGAAGTTCTTTCTCTTCATCCTGGCCTTTTAATTTGAGTCCCGTGAGTCCGTCAATAGGGACACTGTTAAGACTATCATTGTCGTCTTCTTCAAAAGCCTCGGTCTGGTTATCATCATCATCGGCTCGGCGGCGGCCATTACGATCTCCATATTTGCCATAGAGTAAGCTCTCGTCAGGGTCGATCGTGGAAAGGTCATCGGCTCCAGCTTTGATGGCAGCAGCGGAGTCGGATATCAAATGATTCCCAACATGGGTGAAGGCGCCCTCCATGTTGGTGTTCTGTTTAAGTTATTGGTGGCTCGTAGAGTTTTTCTGCACAAAGACTTATCAGCAGCTGAATGCCCCGCGTCAGGGCAAAGTAAGGGTGGCGGTGACGCAGTGGGCGATGGCGAGGTCCAATACGTTCCTCGACAGCCAAGATAGCGATCGCGACTCACCTAGAGCTATTGTTCTTTCGGTAAGTATCCGTATGGGAGGCCCGGGGGTGGCTCGGATCGGATAGTAAAAGAGTTTGGAAGTTGCAAGTCGCTGGTAAGGCTCACATCATCGCGGGAACGAATGCGCCGGTACAAAGAATGGCCAGGCGGCGAGGTATATACCCGGAGTCAGGCGGGTTTGGCGAGTAATAAGGATTGTCACAGAACGCACGTCACAAAGTTTGGCGGCAAGAAATTATGGCTTCTGTTGAACCATTATATCCAGGTGAACAGCTGGACCCTCTTTGCTAAGCGCAGTTGGTGGGACATTTTGCGCCCACGTGATAGGCGGTTTTCGTTATCATGTCCGCCTCGATAAGGAACTTTTTCTTGTTGCTGACTTCTTGGGTGGTGTACCTATCTAATCTAGAAATTTTATACATGTTGCAAAAGTTCAAGCATCACATTGTGAAAGCGGGCAGACGCCACAACAATGATTGTAAGTTCTAATAGGAGTTTCTATGTTCTTTCTATGAATATTAATTTTATTGGTATAGCGCAAACAAGCGCGCCAAAGGCGCGATTACCTCTATCGACGTGCTCTTCTTCTGAGGGACGCTGAGATCAGCGAGAAACGAGCCAAATTGAGATCTTCTTTGGCTTCTGGCAAGCCTCTGGATCCTTCAATTGCCAACGACAAGTCACTTCGCAAAGACTACCAGTATGACGAATCGCGACCTGATCTCACCACCAACGAGCAGCTCGACCTGGACGATGAGTATGCTCAGCTTTCAGGCATTGTCGATCCTCGCGTTCTTGTGACGACTTCACGAGATCCCTCGGCTAGACTATCAGCCTTCGCCAAGGAGATCAGACTTCTTCTTCCCACTGCCGTGCGCCTCAATCGCGGAAACCTCATCCTGCCCGATCTAGTACGCTCCGCTCAGTCAGCTGGCCTCTCCGACGTCGTCCTTCTTCACGAACATCGAGGCACCCCAACTGCTTTGACACTGTCGCATTTTCCGCACGGTCCAACTGTCTCATTCTCTCTTCACAACGTCGTTTTACGCCACGATATTCCTGGAAGCGTACGAGGAACAGTGAGCGAGTCGTATCCTCACCTCATCTTCGATGGCTTTACAAGTCGCTTGGGTGAGCGTGTAGTGAAAGTATTGAAACATGTCTTTCCTCCCAGGGAAGCCATCACGAGCAAAAACAAGGTCGGCAACCGAGTCGTCACATTCAAGAACATCGAGGACAGCATTGAAGTCAGGCATCATGTTTTCGTGCGGACAGGATACGACAGCGTTGAGCTGGCTGAAGTCGGGCCACGGATGACAATGAGGGTATTCGAGATTCGAAGCGGCACCCTTGACAACAAGGATGGCGACGTCGAATGGCACCTCACGCAATACACACGAACCGCCAAGAAGAAGAACTATTTGTGAGAATATCACACATTTCCCATAAGCATCGATCCTCTTGGAGATGCCGTGCCATGGTCACCTCCTGCCCGATCGAAATGAAACCGCTTCGAGTCGCAAGGCTAGGCAGCCTCTGCATTACGGTTCATCATATGATCTGGGTAGCTTATTGAGTTGAAACATATCGTGAGCAGGGACGACACATGATCGCATAAAAACTGGAATAAGAAATTGGCGTTTCGGAGTTTTACGGTGCAAAATTATAAGGCGGTGGCCCTGAGAAGATGGCGACTATAGTGTTGGGAGAACTGACTTCGACTACCAACAGTGGAAGATGTTTATTGGTTTGTGGTGACCAGCATCAGCACTGAGGCGAGAAAGGTGACGAAAAAGACTCCAGGAAGATGCGAGTCTCAAGCTGAGTCCTGCGGAGGCGAAATCCCCTTGAAACGAACCAGTTCTGTTTATTGTACCGCAGCAGTTTCAATTGGAGTCATGTTGCTATCCACCATCGAAACTATCTAGAATCAAACCAGTGCCTTGGCGCTGTCTATGGAACCTTCAACGGCTCAGCCACCATTTCTTGACCATGGGGGAAATGGGGAAAGATTCAGGACAGAACACTAATAATTTTCCATAACATTAATCTTCCCTTGTGAGTTGTAAAATGTATGAAATTGCTTGGTAATGCTTCATCAATGTGTTGTGTGGCCTGGTTCATTATAGTCCTGTCCACCGATTTTTAGGTCCGGCGGACATCAATGCTCAGCCTCAGTGGGCAGATGGGGATTCGCATTCGCAGTTTGTAGCCATAGCCTCGATGGCTGACGAGTAGCAATCGCTGGATGGCGGAGAGAGGATCACCGACAAGACGAGAGGCCCTTGAGCTAGGTCTGTGTATTTCTGGAAACTTACCCATTGTTTCTTTTCCGTGTTTGGTTCGAATGAACACCCGCCACTTGCGTACGCAGGCATCTAACGATTCTAGGTAGATCCGATACTGCCGGGGTTCAGTTTTAGGACCTTCATACATAAGCCGAATGAATTCCCTCTCGGTCAGCAATTGAAACCTGAACTTGAATGATTCATTCTGTCAGATATTAACGTCTAGTTGCCACATCAGCATTAACCAAGTTGGCGATCCCAATAAGCGAGGGTGTTTTTGTTTACTCATTTCTCTCGAACCTGTTCAACCAAAAAGATCAAGCTTTTTCAGACCCAAAACCTGCCGGGGCACCTACGTCACGTCCGTACCCGTTCACTGAAGGACCCGTGCTCAAAATCCACCAAAAACGCAAAAGTCCACAGACGCCACTAAGTTCTGGCACTCGGCCCCGGCCCATGTTGTCCAATCCACGTTGATCTTAAAGCCAAGACAAACTAAAGCTCGGTCGGGTAGCTTCATCTCATCATTTCTCACCACCAGCACCAGCCTTTAATAGTGCTTTTGCTCCTCTCATCATCACCATCCATCCCCCGCCATTGCTTCCTTGTTCGAGTATAATTGATCACCATGTCCTACGATCAGTACAATCAGAACCCTTACCAGCAGGGCTCAGCTCAGGATAACTCCTATGGCTATGGCCAGGTACGCGCAGCCTTGTTATCCCCTGTCCCTCATGAACTGACCACAATCTTGCTGACCCGAATTCTTCGATTTGCAGGCCAATCCTTATGCGCAAGACGCGCCAGCCCATGGTAATGACCAATATGAAATGCAGGATTATTCGCAACAGGCTACAGCTACTAGCTCAAGTCTTTCTCAGCAAGAATTCCTGAACCGCGTGCAGAAACTCCGCGATGAGATCAAGGGTCTGACCAACGACGTCGACTACATCGGCCAGCTCCACCAACGCACCCTCAGCAGTACCGATGGGTCCGCCAACCATGACCTCGAGCAGTATGTTTCTCAGACCCAGATCCGAAACACCGCTATCAAGGACGGCATCAAGGGACTCGAGCGCGATCTTGCAAAGACCAATGACAGCTCCCGTACCACAAAGAACACCCAGCTGCAGTCCCTCAAGACCTTCTTTAAGTCAGAGCTCGACAAATACCAGAGCATCGAGCGGGATTACCAGCAGCGCTATCGCGATCAGATTGCCCGTCAGTACCGTATCGTCAACCCCGATGCTTCCGAGCAAGAGGTTCAAGAAGCCGCCAGCGCCGACTGGGGCAACGAGGGTGTGTTCCAGACTGCTGTAAGTAATCCCCCCAGCGGCAACCAGCTACCTTCTCGGGCAGCATGGCTAATGAGAAACCCAGCTACGAACAAATCGTACCGGGCACGCCAGCTCCGTACTCGGTAATGTTCGCGCCCGTCACAGTGAACTTCAGCGCATTGAGCAGACTCTTTCCGAGCTTGCCATCCTCTACCAGGAGCTCGCCACCATTGTCGAGCAGCAAGAGCCGGTTATCCAGGCCGCTGAAACCAATGCGATCAACACCGTCGATCACATGGAGAAGGGCAACGAGCAAGTCGAGGTGGCCAAGAAGCACGCCGCCAACCGCCGCAAGCTCAAGTGGTGGTGTGCCCTCGTCGTCCTGCTCATCGTCATCGCTATTGCTGTGGGCGTCGGTGTCGGTGTTTCTGTGGCCAACAACAACAAGTAGACGACTGGCTGATCATCTCAGACTCCATTGCCGCTGTTATGATGTTGATGCTCTGCTTGTTTTTGTTCCTCGTTTTCCCTTCATAGATATCTCGACGACGCATTTAAGTTCCCATTCTTCCGTTTTTACCCGCAAGACCAGAGGATACGACACGTCTTTAATCCGTATACCGCCTCCCGTATTTAATCATTCTTCTTCCCTTTAGCGCTGAAGCGCTAGGGACCTTGTTGTTGGGGCCAGGGAGGAGAGGATGGAGCTCACCTCATAAACCTGACTATTATTAATGAGAAATCCGGATTCATGTGAGCTTTTATTCTCAGATGGTATTTTTGCTTTGTTTTTGTCTGCTGGCGTTTCATCCCTTTCGCTTCTCTTGTACGATTACTGGTCCGTCTCCAATTACGAGAGGAGAGGCAGACAGATGAGAGGAGTATCGCCATTATTGTATGTATGTACGTTGGAACACAATCCAGAAAACGTCCTGGAGTGCTTGAGGCTATTGGAGTAGAGATTCCATGGTATTAATGTCATGCCTTCTTAGGCTTGTTCAATCATATCGGTCTACATAGTGATTTTGAGTACCAGGTTCACAAAGTAAGTCATCGGACAGGGCTTGACGAAAGAAATACGACTCATTTTCTTCCTCCAATGCACCAACGATGTCCAAGCCTGCTGAGTACCTGCCCTGCGTCCATCCTCGAAAATTCCCGATATGCTTAAGAAAAACACAAGAGAAGCACTTATTATATACAGGTACAGTTGGGTTCAGTTGTGTGCATTATAGTTCCCAACTGCAGAGCATTGGACCTCACTTGCTGGTGAGGAAGCAGCTGGGTAAGCTCCCTCGGTTGGACAGAGTGTGGTTATGTCCCGCATCCCATCCTAAATCAACGCCATCCTTTTTCTCGTCTGCTCCTAATTCGTACACTTTACACGCCTTGGCCAGTCATTGATTGGTGTTTATTTCTCGTACAACATTTATTGGGGACCCATACGAAGGCCACCGGGTCCAGCGCCACCTGCCAACTTGGCTGCCAACTTTGGGTACTTCTCTGTGACTTGAACTTGTGTTCTGGTTGCCTCAGCATATGACAAGGCGTTGACAATCTCACCCTCGGTTCGAGCGAGCTCGGCCGCGCGCTCGAAATACTTAAGTGCAGCAGGAACGTTGTTCTGTTGAAGGAGGAGCTGAGCCATGGTAGCGACGGCGATATCGCACTCCGGGTCGACTAGGTTATTGTTAGGATAATATTTGGCTGCATTGTGTAGGAGAATACTTACTAATAAGGGCCTTCTGGCAAAGAGCCTCGGCTTCCTTAAAGTCTTGCTTCCACTGGAACAGGGCCAGAGCTTTGTTAATCAAGGGCAGGACGTTCATTGACATGGGCTTGGTCTGCTTTTCCATCTCCATGGCTGTGTCGAACTTCTCGACAGCTTCAGAGAAGTTGCCCTGGTCGAGGAGCAATTCTCCATAGTAGTTGTAGACATCAGGTACCTTAGGGAAGTTCTTAATGCATCGTCGGAAAGTAGCCATGGACGAAGCGATTGAGCCCATCTTGTACTGGGTGACACCAAGTTGGATATGGGAGAAGATAAAGTCCTTGTCAAGGTCGATCGACTTCTGGTAATCCTTCTGGGCATCGGCGAGGTCTCCTTTAATGAAATGGGCCTGAGCGCGGTGGTAGTAGACATCAGGGTCGTTCTTATCCTGCTCGAGAGCCTTGGCAAACTCAGCCTCGGCCTTGTCAGGCTCACCCAGCTCCAGGCTGATGCTGGCACGCTTGATGTAGCTCTGTGTCATAGAGGGGTCGAGCTCGATGCTCTTGTCGAAATCCTGTGTTGCTTCGGCATGGTTGCCTAGCAAGGTCCGGAATGTTCCCCTCATGTTATAAGCAAGCGCTTCGTGCTCACCCAGATCGCCGAGCTCTAGAGCCTTCTCGAAAGCCTGGCGAGCCTCCTCATAGCCATCGCCAGTCTTCTTCTCTAAAGCTTGGAGCCCAATCTGCACTTGCCCCTTACCAGTATCAGGGTCCAATTCTTCCGAGTCCTCGAGGCCTTCGGGGCGAGGCTTAGGGCGGAAGCTTTGAAGGTAGTTGCCGACAAAGATGGGGCTGGGCAGCTTAGGTGGTCGGGAAGCCATCATCTCCTTAGCCTTTTGCTCAGCGAAAGTCTTGAGAAGTCTCTCGACAGCCTGGGCCGTAGACTCGCTCTTGAAGTTGTCAATGATACATGAGGCAGTGAAATCGAGGAGGGCCTCGGAGTACTTCTTCTGGTGCTCGTAGGCAGTAGCACGGCGGTTGATGGCCTTTACGTACTCAGGATCCATGTTGATAGCGGCAGTGGTGTCCTCGATAACCTGGTCCCATTCGCTCATAGCGCTGTGGCAGGCTGCCCGGTTGGAGTAGAAGACAGGGTCGGCCTTGCAGAGAATGGCTTTAGAGTAGAGGTCGATAGCCTTGTTGTATGACTTATCGCCGTAGGCCTTGTTACCAGCCTGTTTCAGCTTGGCGGCATACTCTTCACGCTGTTCTTGGGTGAGGCCAGAGACAGTTTCTTCATCGACCTCGGGCAGCTCGGGCTCGCTCTCGGCAGAAGCAGGCTTGGGTTGAGAGGGGCCACTTGAGGGCGCTTCTTTATCAGCTTTGCGGTCGGCTTCTTTTCGCTTTCTCCTCTCCTTCTTGCTCAACTTTGGTGTTGTGTCTTTGCCGCTCTGCAGTTTCGAATTGGAAGTTAGTCAAGGTTTGTTAATTATCAGTGCTGTGATATCCGATACAGAGCCGCAAGCTGCCCGCAAAAATATCCGACATCATCAAAATGGAGACAGTGGCAATGGCACATACGTTATCATTGAGGTAGTAAATAACACCGGCACCTGTCACAGCAATACCAACACCTGCAATGGTGTAGACGACAGTCTTGTTCTCAGAGGCCCAATGTGTTAACCGCTCCCAGAGGCCAGAGGAAGAGTCGACAGGTACGTAGGTTGGCTGGCCTGGAGCCATTGACGGAATTGGACCCGACATTGTGAAGTCTGCGGGTTATTGAAGGGGATCGGCGTAGCAGGGGGCGAGAATGGAAGTGAAGCCGTCGATGCGGGATTGAAGGGAGTCGGGAAGCCGATGATGTATGGGCGCAGACCGGAGCAGTATCACAGAACCAGATCACAGTTGGTAGCTTCGGCGGGCTGGGCTGGGCACGCGCAGAAAAAGCTGACGGCTCTGTTTGAAATTTGGCGCGAACAGTGGAGGTTCGCGGGCCGGGTCCACTGAAAGTTTTTCCGATCAGCACCAACTTTAGTGAATTTGGATATGGATGCCCAGACCTGAGTGAGGTTTGACAGTGACGCTATGTGTTTGGTGACGTCCTTATGGACTTATGCCTGAGGCACTCAGACGGCGGGCTGGTCTCAACAGACAGTAGGTAGCTATAGACTCAGCTGGGCACTTCTTAGCTTATCTTTCTTTGGCGTGAACTACAAACTACCTGAGTACTTAGGTAACTTGAGATTCATGGTATAGAAGTCGGACGTGGTTTATAATCCCTGGCGGTCAACAGACTGACCCAATCGTTCTGTTCTCCCCACGATCCCTGTCCTGATTTTGATGGTTGGCGGTCTGCCGATTCCTGCGAATTATGAGGTGACATGTTGCGGGGATTCTTTCATGATTCGGCACTCTCCTACATGAGATCGATCTAGAAAGTCCTTTCACGATAGAAAATATGGAGGAGAAGTGTACACATGCATGCTTAGGCATGAATACATAATGCTTGGCTCTTGAATACAAGTCTTGCCAAAACAGTCCCTTGCCAAAATTTGGTATATGCAGCATCCATATCATGATTGGCTCTGGTACATTGACAAAGCCTTGTACCCAATTCCCCAGCTCAGAGAGCGGCTTCTGCATCTAAAGGCAATCAATTCGACATCTCATCCATGGAGATGGGAAGATGTTGATAGTCACCAGAAACCTCACTTGCTCTGGTGTGCTGTTTTAGTTCAATACGAATTCCATATTACTAATTCTGCCCTACTTCTTCACCTCTAGGTTTAATGTTACAACTTCAGCCATGCAACTCAGGACAACTTCCTTTCAAAACTTGAGAGTCATATCCAACTAACTCCAAAACATGCACTGAGAAAAATGTCTGACGACTTCTCCATTTTCACCTCTATGAGGTACGACGCTAAACTTGCACAGCTAAAAAGTCGGGGATGTGGTGGTGAGGGCTGGAACTTTGAGAACAACTCTCCTCTGTACATGCTTGACTTTCACCGCGATCGGCTCTTCAAGGCAGCGACACATTGGGGGTGGCAGTCCGCAGCAGATCAACTATCCGGTGACGATGGACTGTCATATCTGGCTCAACTCATTGCAAACTGTGTAGGACCATCTCATCCAACACCTTTGAAACTTAGAATAGTCGTGTCTCGTCAAGGCGACATCACAATCGAGCACTCCAGCACACCCGAGGTTCCCATACAGAACCTCTTACCAGCTCGGCTTCCAGACCCTTTTCGTCCTTCGCTGGAAAGCGAACCACAGAAGGGTTCTGCCTATACTGTTCTCTTGGATCAGGTTTCAACGACGAGGTCCGAGTATACTCATTTTAAAACTACAAAGAGGGCCATGTACGACGCAGCCCGACAGCGTGCTGGCATTAGTTATGCAGATCCCGTAGAGGTCTTGGTCGTAAACCAAGACGACGGTTCTGTGATGGAAGGGACATTTACTACGCCTTATTTCTGGAGGGCCGGCCATTGGGTTACACCACCCGTTGCAGCCCAGTTCAGCTGGGAGGAAGGGAATGGCGGCCAAGATGGAACCTCGAGACGTTGGGCATTAGAACGGTATGACTCCCTGTCAGTCAATGACCAATAAGGGTCTCAATGCTGATTTACGACCAGAGGACTCGCCTCTGAGCAAGTTATCGATTCCAAATCTTTGATCCACGGCGAAGAATGTTGGATTAGCAACGGTGTCAGAGGATTCATTCCGGCAACTATTCGGCTCCTTTGATTAGAGAGGGTCGGGTCAATATGACGGGATCCCCGTTGATAGCCACCATGGCAGCACGGCTTCGTATACGCTCATCCGGTGGCAAGTTGGGTATGGATACAGTTTTGACCGTTAGTTGTCAACATTGTGTTGCAATGCTTCTTAAGCCGCAGACAGTTGGGGCAATCTATCACTGGTGTACCTTTACATTTTATGCACTCCAGATATGTCTTGTTGATCATCAAGATTTACAGCTCTTTGGGGTCAACTCTGGATGATAACTAAACCAAGCGTGTCTCGACCTTTATTTCATCAATATTATCATCTTCTCTCACAAATGGGGCCACTATCATTTTTGTTTGACCTATCGGTGGCCTCGAGTTCTTCTATTTGCATGCACTGCTGGTGTAGATTATATGCCGTTTTCACCTGACTGGGGGAATTTATGGAGTGTGGAAGGATAATAGGACAACGCAGCTAGCTGTCGGCTCCTGAAACAGGCAAGAAATTCCGATTCTCCTGCGACCAATATTGACCATTGCACTTCATCTAGACTTGTTGTATTATTACCAACCGAGGGCTGGTTATGTCCCTATGTTGTGGCACAAAAAGGTTGGGAAAACGGTACAAGTTGAGTGGCACCAAACACGAGTAAGGTTAACTACATTAGGTGGTAATGAGATTACTGCTATTCTTTCTTTCAATCAAGATGCTACTATTAAGTTATATTGGTCCGGTTTGGGGCAACCTGATTCCTTATTGTTCTATATAAGGTAGAGTAGTTTAGCTGTTGAACCTCTTAAAAAGCCAGACATAAAAGTATAATTGTGGTATAGGGTAGCTCAAAGTTAAAGTGAAACTTGAGAAAAACACGTCGTTCAGGGAAAGCTTTAACAACCTATACATTTACCTACCCCTCCACGCAGCCAAGGGAAACGACGCCAGAGTAACGGATATAACTTATCTTCGACTGAGGTATCAATATAATCTGAATTTACAGCAATAGAGACGTTTATGCTGAGCACGGTTGACCTTTGCTGCATCAGTTGACGTTTTGGGGATACACAAAGTGCAGGTCACTTGGCGATCCTGAATAACTGCACAGGTGAGACAACCTCAAAGCTTCCAATCGCGAAATCGCAGATAAAATGCCGAGACGGTTATTTGGGGGGTCTTTCGACTCGATCTCGCCACTTGGGAAGCAATCGATTCTCATATAAATGTGTTGCCCAAGCTCTTGTTTCAACGCTAATAAGGGAACCAGGTCATACTATTACAGCTGAAACAAGGCAATCTGCTGTAACATCACTATCTATCAGCTACATATACCAGAACACTATTGAGCGCGACTAGCAATGGCCTCCGGAACTCAAGAGTCAGCTATTGCTGAAGGCCGCCAACTATACGGCGCCAAGCAATACAAACCCGCTCTTAAGCAATTCACCAAAGTACGAGGCCAATAGTGCACAGCCTGCCTGCCCAGTTACTGACTATTCACACCAAGGCAATGCAACTCTGCGTTTGTACTCGACAAGAGAAACGGCCACGATGTAGCTGCAAAAACTTCGAAAAGGTTGCTTCTGAGGGCGGTTCCATCTTCTACGAGGCCATGTATACCTGTGCCTGCACGGTGCGCAAGACATTTAGCAAATGCGATAATAAGCTACACGTACAAGCCCTTGACTACCGTGCCGCAACATTTGAAGAGATGAAGGAGCTTGAGAGAGCTCAAAAGGACGCCGAATGGATACTAGAACTTGCACCACGGCTTCCAGATGTTTGAACCTCCCCACCAAACACATTTCAGCAATATACTTACTTGTTCAGGGGTATTTACGGCTAGGCAAAATATCGCGCCTCCAAAAGAAATATGAATTCGCGTGGAAAGTATACACTGCTGGCATCGAAGTGGGAAATAAACACCGCCTTGCTGAATTGCCCAAGTTTCAGGTACGGAGCTGTTTGTTTGATGCGACTGTGAATGAATTTATTTACTGACGTGATGGTAGAAACTCCGAGCCGCAAGACAACCATTGCACATACGATTCTATCGCCAAGACCCTTTGAGAAACCCGCAGGAGATTGTTCAGCGTATCTTCCACTACCTCGATTTCGGGTCTCTCGTCCGATGTACTGGTGTCTCCAAGGAATGGAGGCAGTACCTTACTAGTCATGGCAATGAACGACTGTGGCGTACCTTGTTCTTCAGAGAGAAACTTGCCCATGACCGGCCACCTGGCGTGAAGTCACTCAAAAAATTGATTTCCTTCTCCGGAAATGACGTCCGCCAGATCATCGTCGAGGACATATCTCGCTTCAGACTCACTCAGCACAAATTAGTTGCCCTATTACAAGGGTCAAAGAATCTTGAACATCTTGAATTGAGGGGTTCTACCGAAGAAGACCTAACGATACCGGAAGCAAAGGGTATACTTAAGAAGCTGAACCATATCATTCTGCAAGACATAATCATCATGAAGCCCCACATCATGGTATCACTCTTACAACATGCCCATGAGAGCTTGCAAACTCTGCACATCGACGGCTTACCCCAAATTGACTCATCAAGCCAGGCCATCTTTCCACACTTACCTAACCTTCAGTACATGCGGCTTGAAGAGCCTCGACGGCCAAGTCTTTTCAGACTGCGTACAGTGAGTGATTCTATTCTCTGAAAAATTGAGCGCCTAACTGACTGAGTGTAGTGGCATCTGGCGTCAAAGACGCCACGCATGCAGCAACTATATCTGAAAGACGTTCAACTTTCTGGGGAACTTCCTGCAGATGCTAAACTGGATGAATTTTGGCCAGAACTCAAAGCAGTTACAGTACATGGACCCAACGATTCTGACCAGAACACTGCGCAAACAATCCAGCAACTAACTTCGCTACGTGGAGGCCGCACGCTGCAATACATTGATTTTGATTTTCGATGGAGACCTGATGATGACGGGCCCCTTGGCTTGATCATGTTGTCCGAGATACTGAATCGAGAGCCCGAGATGTTGGCCACCGATGGGTATGATAAGAACTGTCAGTATTCAGATCTCCGCTCATTACGTCTCCGGCGAGCAATGGTACCGCCATTAAAACTCCAAAAAGTGCTTCGTGATACCCTCACTTCGCATAAGCTCCACACTCTCGATCTTGCCTTTCCCCTCGATCCTCAAGGCGTTCTCGAAGGATCTGGCAGTACCAAACACATTCAAGATCATGCCTGGCTGCGCGGAGAGCCGGCTATCAGGTCTATCGGACTTTCAGAATTCAGATTCCGCTCATACCCCAAGACCATCGACGAGATGTATTTGCCGAGTTTTTTAGCCAGCTTCCCTAACCTTGAGATTCTTGAAATCAACTCGTCCCATTATGAGGCTCGCGAGTTGTGCATTATGATCGAAGCGATACTCAAGGTTACCCACATACAACGGATTTACCAGAGAACAATTCATGGGGAATGGGGAGACAAGCTTCGTAAAGTGACGGGTATGCACGGAGTAGAGCTTATTTGGGGTGACAGGCCAAGGGAATGGCCGCTGAAGATAGATGATTAGTCCCACTCGCCCCCATTAAGGCATTGTATTCAGAATATAACTTTGTCTTTGCCATATGAGATACACTCGCGGGTTTCAGGTGGAGGTGAATCACCTCGCATCGCAGGCTTGCGATTCATGGCTGTCGGCCCCTCAAGACCCCAGTATTGCACACAAGATAACATGAGACAAATTATGTGACATGATATCAATCAATTTCTCTTCCGAATGCGTTATATCGAGCATATCGTTTCCTCTTTCGATATCAGCCCAAGGACTTCTGTGCGGACGTTTCATACCCCGATCTAAGAACAACAATCCCAACGCCTGCCCTACAAATATGCATTCTGAAGACAGCAATGATAGCTAGAATATCTCAACCAGCGATATTTGTAGTTCAAGCTCTGCCAACCTTGAACGACAAAACCTGCGTGTGCTCCGTTAGTATGAAGTTCGTAAAATGGAGGATCATGGCATACATCATTCTTGCCCACAGCGACAAAATCGTCTTCAGATACTCGAATATTTCCAGCCCCTTCGACAAAGGCGATAGGTGCATCTCCCATCACTTTGCGCGCCACATCACCAACCGTGCTACCTTTCTTGACAAGAACACAATCGCGGAAAACAAACTTGGAGTCTGATGCACCAGAACTGAAGGTGGAAGTATTCCGGACGGGGAAAACGGGCACGAGACCAAGGAGCTCAGCGGCCTTCGAAAGGACTTGAACGACACCGGTAGATCCAAAGCGGTAAAGTACCATGTCCTTGAGATTCTCGATTCGATTACGATTTTTCTCATCGAGATCTTTGAGGCCACCGCCAGTCGGGTCGCCTTGCTCTATAAGATCCTCCTTGGTGTCAATAAATTCGCTGCCTTCGACATACTTGATGTAGCCCTGTTTAGCCATCTTTCGCAAGAAAATTTCTGAGATGGCTGAACATAACACGATGGTATTAGGGTCTTGCTGCTTGGCGATTTTGGAGATGTTTTTATCAGCGTCTGGGTGATCGATTTTGTTTAGTGCGATGACCGTAGGAAACTTCTCATCAATGAAGGCATTGACGACCAGCTCTACGGTCTCATTGGACCAATCCTCCAGGGGCTCCTTGATGCCGCAGCGATCAAGAGCACGGTTCACAATAGTCGATGTTGCACCGTAACCGGAGAACTGTGCTTGCAGTGTTTCTGTAGCAGTTGCCTTAATAGCCTGGTGCCTTCGTCGAATAGATCCCCATCGTTGCATGAGATTGCCGAGAACCCAAGCAACGATTTCGCTTCGTAGCCAAGCAATGTCCACGGAAGGATCATACCCTCTTGTCTCCTTTCCTTCAGCATCGACAGTACCCGAAGCATCGACAACATGAATTAGAGCATCAGCATGTCGTAAGTCATCGAGAAACTTGTTCCCCAAGCCCCGGCCCTCGTGAGCACCGGGGACGAGACCAGCGACGTCAAGAAGCTCAATAGGTACAGAACGACGGCCCTCAACGCAAGCTCCATAATTGGGTTTGCATCTGTCTGATACGTTATACCGGGCACAAGCACACTCGATCTGAAGATAGCCGATTGCTCGCTGGGGATCAATTGTGGTGAACCTAGAGAGGTCAGCTCTCGCAACAACCACGAGCTTTCAGGGTCACAGGCTCCGAGATGCAGAGCAACAAAAACATGTAGTATGAGACAAGGGTGAAGCATACGGGAAATTGCCTATTTCATTTCCGATCAGCGCCAAGTTCCAAGAGCTTTGGCCAGGGTCTTTCTACCAACCAACTTTAGACGAAGCATCAGTCAAGCTGTTGAGCGTAGAGCTCTTACCAGCCGAGGGCTTTCCCACGAGGCCGATGAGGGGATCGCGAGGCATAACGAAGAAGCGTTTTGCTCAGTCCAAGGACTTGATAGAGGCTCGACTGAGGGCAAAGTCGCTAGATTCAGCCCTAATATACAAGACCAGGGTTTGCTTTCGTGGTCGGAGTCCAAGACAATATCTACAGATGTGGAACTTGTCTCTGACAAAATAATGGCAGAACACTGATGTACTGATTGATCCTTATTTATGTTCTCAAAAGGGCGGAAAGACTCTACCGTCGATATGATACGAAGGAAATGAGCGTACGTGACTCCAGTTTCATCGTATGAAGGCTGCTCGGCGCAAAATTAGTTCTCGGCCAAAAGAGGCTGAAGTGGGTCAAGTTTCTGTGGTCGGTGGTAATAGCCCGGGTATGTCTGAACCTTTCCATTTGTCTGACGCTTGTGGCAAGCGTAGTAACCGACATTCTCTTGTTCAAACAGCCTCTTCCAACCTAAACTTATCCCGGGCTCACCTTTTCGGACCATGTTTTCAAAATCAACCTTATCAATCGACATTTTCCCCACCTGGGCACGCTTGAATGATGTGGAATTTACCAACGCCAAATTGCAAGAGACGAATGGAAAGGGAATTGGCTTAGTGGCCACCAACAACTTGACAGCAAGTGTAGAAACACAGGGACTTGAAGGAGCGGAGGACAAACCAGAGAGAGAGGGCCAAGTTTGCAATTCAGATGGGGAAAAGGGCGAAAGAGCTAGGGTAGAGACTCATGGTCATGCCAACAACCACCTAAGAAAGATACTACAGGTTCCCCATGATTTGATCCTTTCAACCGCTTCCATCGAAGAGTATTCCAAGGTCGACCAAAACTTTCGTCAACTGCTGGACTCTGCAGGGCATCAGGTATGTCGCTAGACTAGAAGACATCTGTTCTCTGATACAACAATAGCCATAGGCCGTCTGGGAGCGTGCACTAACAACTGCTAACTGTTCCTCATCAAAGTCGACCCGAGCAGATATTATGATGTATCTCTTGGCACATCTAGTTCTCTCCAGCCGAGATACTTCAAGCCCGAGAGACCTTGCGCCAACACCATGGACAGAGTACCTGAAGTTTCTGCCTCGTGATATCCCGGTCCCAACAATGTGGTCGGAACTTGAGCGAGCTCTGCTCCAGGGCACTTCGCTAGAGGTAAGTGTTCCCACAAACACGCGAGCATAACCAGACCCGAGGGTTGCGGAGCCGCAGGCTCTTCGCTGGAATAGGGATTTCCCCGCAACGGAACAAAAGGATTCTAACTGCACTGTAGGTTGCACTGGACGCTAAGCTATCAGCTCTGAACAAGGAGTTTGATGAACTCATCGAAAGATCATCAGCTCTTCCGTTTTGGAACTCGTTCTTTTGGGAAAGAGAAGCGGTGACTATTGATGATTGGGTATTAGTTGACGCGTGGTACAGATCTCGGTGTCTGGAACTACCAAGATCTGGGCACGCCATGGTTCCTGTCCTTGACATGGCCAACCACTCGCACTCCCAAACCGCTTACTATGACGAAGACGATGAAGACAACGTTGTCTTACTTTCTCGGCCTGGTATGGAAATCTCCACTGGAGACGAAGTGACTATATCCTACGGAGAAAAGTCACCTGCAGAAATGATTTTCAGCTATGGGTTTATTGACCGCGAGTCTACTGTAGAGGGACTGACTCTACCTCTGGAGTCTTTGGCCGATGATCCATTAGGAAAAGCAAAACTCCACATTTTTCGAGGGTCGCCAACTCTTAAGCTATCTCGATCAGACGGGGAAATAAGCTGGCAATGTCCTTTCGTCTACTTGATGTGTCTGAATGAGGAGGATGGTCTGGAGTTCAGGGTCCTTCAAGGAACAAAGGGAGAGCGGGAGCTAAGGCTTTTCTGGCAGGAAGAAGATGCCACGGCTCGAGCGAATGATTTTGGAGATCTCATCAAGAACCACCCCCTCTGTCAAATCTTTAGGCTTCGAGCTGTTTCGGTCTTGCATGAAGTCGTAACCAACCATCTCATGCAGCTCTCTTCCGAGATTTCCCATGATGAACTTGAGCCATTGCGCCGGGCCGGACAGGTCAGAGATGGCCGCCTCCAACTGGCTCAAAAGCTCAGAGAAATAGAAGCCAGTGTGCTTGAGAGCGCTGCCATAGCTTTGGATGAACAGGTATGTACTACAATATTTCTTTTCATTTCAGCACATCCATTCATGACCGATGAAGTGGCAAAGTCGATAAGCCGAGTGGTTCAGGAGACTATGACTTGCCACAGCTTGCCATCTACGTAGTTATGTTACTTTTTCGAATTCCCATGTTTCATGCATGCGGTCCTGGCCAAGCAGCACTTGAAACAAACACTTCCCCAGATTCCGGAAACTCCCCTGGATCCTTGAATGTCAGGGAACGTTCTCCGCATTCTTGGCTTACTAGCCCATATGTCCCGAAACCTAGCAGGAGGTGCTCGGTAACACACCGAGCTTCCTTTACACTTTTTCAGTACATCTGCTTGTACGGTCCAAAATGAGTAAACGACTAACGAGGTGCGTCATCGGGACGGTATAGAGGACCCATCTTTTTGCGGACGACCACGTGGTAGCATATCTCGGATCGATGGAAGTTTCCCAAGACAGGCAAGCGTTTCAATCAGCGACCAATGAAGAAGAGGATTTCAGTTGATGCTTGTCGGCTATTGTTGAGCATTGCCATCCTGGGATTGTGGGGTAGCCGGCAATTGCTTCACCTGCTTGTCACCACGTACATCCTTGCTTTTCTCTCTGTAGCATGAATGGCACCCTGTGTGACGAAGCTATTGCGAAATCATCACATTAGCATTCGCGTCAGTTTAGAGAATCCTCAGCTTTCTGTTCACCTATCGTATTTCTCTATCTCTTACAAGAGTCATGTGGTAATTAGACCATGGGCAAGTCTCTGATAACCAGTATGTATGCACCTCCCGAAGTATTCTCATTCCGTGATGTAGAATGCGATGTAGCCTCTTTCAACTTTCGGACTAACTAAACCTCGAGATGGCATCAACTAAAATTCGGGCAAATTCCGTTACCAAAAGTCCGTTGTGGGATGAATCAATTAGAGCAGTACTGAGAAGGGTATCCTCCTGCTACTTTCCTAGCCGATCATCTCTAGGATTCGAGAAAGCATCTGTAATATTTTTGTTCAAGGGAGCTGCCTTGCGTATTAGCAGAGAAATAGTTGTGCCATACTTTGAGAAGACAATAAACCCCTGAATAGCCAGTGAAGTCAGATAAATCAGAACCCTTTCTCATTGCTTTGCTTCGTAGAAGCAGAAGGGTCATAAACGTTCTGGGTATCTTACGCAACATGAAAGCCGTTAAACTCATGCGCCGCCAAGATTGTCGAGGAAAAGTGCGTCACTCTGTTTTATTGTGCGGATCGAGAACAAGGTTCATCGAGATTGTCTATCCTAACAGAGAACATACATCCTTTCGGTTTCCCCAGATGTTCGCCAG
Organism: Fusarium odoratissimum NRRL 54006; assembly: GCF_000260195.1. NCBI lineage: Eukaryota > Fungi > Ascomycota > Sordariomycetes > Hypocreales > Nectriaceae > Fusarium > Fusarium odoratissimum. The sequence continues at coordinate 234,039 of NW_022158696.1, read as the reverse complement.
GTTCAGATCCCGTTGAACATGATCTACCTCCCGGGCGGTTCTCGTGGAGAAACGTGGAGAAAATGATGCCACAACAGTCGTGTATTACTCACACGCCTCTATCTACGCTAAAGACACGCCATGTCGCCGAAATTCTCGACAACATCATCGCATATGCACTATACTCCCTCGACAAGTTGCACAAATTACTACAGAAGGCCCTTATTTTTCCACTGCATAGCGAATGCAAACGTGGGACTCGGGAATGTCCGTTTCAGCCCGTTAGCAAGCTGGCAGTGCCCCAGAGAGATGTGGGCTGAATCGAAGAGACTACAAAAACGGCGGGCTGAGGGGAATCATGGGCATAGACGCGTTGCGTCACGAATTTTTAGTTGAGTAGGTAGTTGGACTTTTTGTCTAGTTACGCAGTATACTGTAAAAGACCCTGGCGTAAAGAAACATCATCCATGTGACCAGTTGGGCTGGAGATAGAAGTGGTGATGGCAAGTTGTGAGCGACGTCTCAGTAGGTAAGAAAGCTTTGAGTTTCTAGTCAGAAATTTCCCCTAGCTTCTGAAAGATAATATATTTGTAGTGTGTCGAAGAGATGGTACGATTCATGATGCCTACAACTCAAGACACCATAGACAATACGGCTGGCGTCTATTCGTGCTTGGGTTTGGAGATTAATGGCATCGACCCTTATCGAGGATCACAAAGAAGAACTTTTCATTAGCTAGAAATCCCCGTCCGTAATTGTATTCAAGCATAGCTCGAGATAGTTAGGTGTTGTTGAGAAATGAAGCTTGTCTTCCAATAGGCTCGTCAGTTTCATAGCCCGAGTTCAAGACAGGTCCGTTTTGGCTAGGACTAGCACCAGGGTACGCTACAGTTAGCTGCGGATCAGTGATCTGCGACAACCTAAGTACCTAGTCAACGACTGCGGCTCCGAGGTGGGTCTTTTGCGGTTCCCCCAGGGCAGGAGGCTTGAAGCTAAGCCTGCTAGAGGAGCGATTTCAGGGCTGACAGTGTTTGACATGCAAATCAAAGACGTGGCCTGCCGATGGTTGTGCTTCGAGATCACCTGGAAGCTCGGGGCGCATGGCAATAGGGCGGGTCAGGGGTGGGCAAAGGCGTCCGCTAATGAGGTTCAACTCAGCTCGCGTGCGCGAACCCGCAAACCAGTCAATGATCTCCTCTTCACCTGCTTCCACCGCGGTGAGTGTACTGTATACCGCAATTTCTTGGTGTTAGTTGGTCCCAGCCTTGCGGGGCTTTCAATTTGTTAGCCTCCCTCCCTTGCCTGTGTTCTCTTACCTGTGCCGCAGTTGTACAGTTCTAATGTCTACAGTTACGGGTCAGAATAGCTGGATCTGCGTGTGCGTGTTTCTCAGTTGAGTCAGGAGCGTTATGAGAAAAGGTGTGGGCTAAGGTGGCTTAATAGCCAGCTATTTCTCTCATCCGGTCCACATCAGTTACCCCAGAGTACCCGGGGAAATAATGCTAGCACATACAGCATCATGACCAGTCCATCTCACGATCAAATCTGGGGTTATCGTGGATCTTGGATGAACTGAAGGGTCCATCCACGATCATGGTAAACAGATGCCGTTGTGGCATCACCCTGTACACGATCTGTCTCGTGAGATGTCTGGAGACGGAGACGTGATAGGGGTGCATGGGGTGGTTAAGTGCCTGCTTACTAGTCGAAACGGGAGCCGCTCTGCTTCTGCGGCTCCGTATGCCAGCAGTCAGTTGGCTTGGACCTATTTTCAAAGATTGTCAACTCAACCAAGCTAGTGGACGCAATGCGCCAGCAATAATATCAACCTCATGGCTCGGCGGCATCGCAAAGGAGAAGCATTGGCCTGTGAGCCACGCGTATCATAGAACTACTACAGGCTTTGTTACCAACTACCCAGGCGTGCCTTAGCTACTACGGAAGTTGAACATCAAGCCTCATTGGAAGGAACAATGCGGTTCCTTACTAGAAGATGGCAGGAAATGAAACCGGAGATTGCGAGGAGGTGAAGGAAACTCCATGATCTAAGGGGATGACAATACATCAGGAAGTGACTTAGGTAGTTGATCATGTTCCGTCGGAGCCACAGTCTGTAGGTCAAAGGCATCAGAAGAGATGAATAGAATGTATTTACTTAAATTTAAAATAAAGTGATGCCACAAAATGCTCTCCCCATACTCATTGTGGACAAAGAATCAATGAAATGCCCATTAATCTGGGGTAGAGGACCCAGACCATAGCAACTACAACCAATTGGATAAGAAGCGGCCAGTGCCGGGTGGGTGTGATGCGATGGGCTGTTGTGAACATGTCGGAGTGTTCTAGAGTTTTGCGAGTGGTGCCATTTTCTAACCCCAAGTCAAGGGTCACCGTTGGTTGAGCGAAGATTACCTGGAGCTGAGAATGACCTACGTATCCAGTGCTCACCTTCGTATGTTCAGGTCTCATTTGGGTACTTCTCTTGGTAGAGCTTTATTCTGAAATCTTTTACACTTTTTAAAATACCCACCTCCCAGTGCTGAGGAAGTCAGGGTCAAAAATTGTACATCCATTGGCAGATGATAAAGCTAGGGCCGATATGTTAATAGTCACTAAAGAGAGCATAGGTGAAAACTGGGATCATATATGAAGCCGAGACATAGCCAGAGGCATATGCCCTTATGAAAGAAGCTTTTTTCTTTTTAGCAAGATACTTGAAGCCCTGGCAGTGTCTGTGTTCGGGGAACTCGCGTGAGAATGCATATATCAGACTCAGATTACAGCCGACGCTTGCAGAACAAAACGCATGCAACATATTGCAACTCAATATTGGATACTACACTGTGAATCGAGGTAAGTTTTAGTCTCGAAATTGAGAATCCTAGCATTGATCTGCCGCCTTTCCGATTCTTCATATTTCCTCTGTTGCATGCCCTTGTGTCCTAACTTTTTATGGCCATTGACAACTCTAGTAAAGGCAAAGTCTCTTGATTTCTTAAGACTTTTGGCTCTCAAGTCTTCTGGTATGTAAGAAAGAGCAGGCTCGCTAATGACTCGAGCTGAGTCGAGTTGAGTTGTATCGATGTTTCTTCATTTGTAGTATCAATGCACAAGGCCCACGTTTTCTTACACACGCCCACACTAAAACGGATGTCCTCACGCACACCCCCAAGCACAGCATCTCACACACAAATGCTGCTAAATGGCCGCTGCGGCTGTATGTACTCCATGTACCTCTCAGCTTAACTCGTTAGCGCATAGCACATCTCGGTACCTCTCAATGTCGTTTTTGGAAGGGTGTGAACGAGCTTTGCCAGAGTGGTGAGGTGAGCGAGTCGAATCGAGTCAACATATTTTCCCCAGTGGGAGCCGCTCCTGCTCTCGCACTGTAACAGGTAGGGCTTCATTTGGATTTGCTGTGCAGAGAGCATCACATTACCATCTGATTCTCGGCATTTACACCTTTACAGTACGCGCAGACTCGACGGCATCCATTCCCTCCCCGGCCATGTCCCTGAAAAGTGAAATGGTATCATAAAGTCGTGCACTGTATCCATCGTCATGATCCACGCCTGCCCAGGCCCATGGACCGGGACTGGCATCGGCGTTGACATTGGGATCAAGGATGCCAAGAGCACGCCCCCATCCCCGGATTTCTCATGGTACCCTCTCAAGTTCATTGCTGAAGACCAGGTTAATCAAGAACAAGCATGGCACTGGCCTCTCCACTCGTCCCTGGGCCTCCCCCAGGATTTCCACTTCTTTCTCCACACCTCAAAGAGTCAACGACCGGGCCTGGGCGGGCCCCATTCCCATTTCCTCGTTTTCTACTAAATCTTGCTCTTTCCCACCCTGAAGAATCTGAATCCTCTCATCTTTCCCACTTTCACGTTTACATCTACCATTATCCCTATTCTTGTCCCCTGGACTCGTATATATATTTATATACCAATCCTACCTCATCGTCCCTACTAAGATACCCAATAGCAAAAGCCTACCTACTCGGCTACTTCACATTACCGCGTCTTTAAACCCCACCAACCAAGTCACTAAATCACAATACGCCTGTACTCACTTAGTCCCGGTGCTAAAATCACTCGACAAGACCTCGGCTATCACCATTCGACATTTCGGAATTTGACCGTTTCAAGGACACAAGACAATATTGTATATAAGGAACACTGCAATAAACGAGCAACCCTGGCACCCACATCACCGACCAGTCTCCTCACTTCGGCAATTTAGCCGCTTGTTCCACCCAGGTCCAGTCAACTCAACACGACTCAAACCCTTCACCTACACAGAACAACTGTCGCTAAGATGCCCGGAATTCTTCCCATGAAGGTGATCAAGGTGGGCACCAGCTCTCAGAGTCGGATTGCACAGGCTTGTGATCGTTGCAGGAGCAAAAAGATTCGGTGTGATGGAATAAGGCCAACATGTTCTCAATGTGCTAACGTCGGCTTTGAATGCCGGACAAGCGACAAGCTTAGCCGCCGCGCATTCCCTCGTGGCTACACCGAATCTTTGGAGGAGCGCGTGCGACAATTAGAAAGCGAAGTCCGAGAACTTAAGGACTTGTTAGATGAGAAGGACGAGAAGATAGATATGCTCTCAAAAATCCACGGCAACCGACCGAGTCCTTCAATGCCGGCGAGCAGCCCGGCCGCACCAGAGTCCCGAAATGAAGCCCTGGTCACAAAAGAAGATACTTTCCGCGTACAAGCTGCACCTCTATTACTTGGAGTCGAGAATTCTGATTCTTACTTTATGGGCGCGTCTAGCGGCAGGACATTTATTGGTACTTCTCTCCATCCTTTCCCATGAGTCAATGCAACTGACCCCCTCGACAGAGTCTTTCAAGCGCAAAATTCAAGAAACCGGCAAACCTAGCACCGACTTCAACCCAGAGGCTTTCTTACACATCCAAGGCTGCAAGCCCCTTGGTCCCAAATCACCTGAGCAATCTTTTAGGCTTCCTCCTCGTCTCTTCTCCGACCGCTGTGTCAACGTTTACTTCCAAGAGTGGGCACCTCTGTTCCCCATCCTCCACAAGCCCACATTCCTCCATGTCTACGAGGAGTTCGTCGCCGATCCTGAGAAGATCAAAGGCAATCACAAGCTCGCACAGCTCTACCTCGTATTTAACATCGCGGGTCTGTCATCAGAGAACCCTGATCTTCCCCAGCTTGCTGCATGTGAGCAGCAATGGCAAACCTCTCTGGATGCTATTCTCATGGAGGATACCATGAACACCCTGCAGTGCCTGTCTCTCGCTCTCCTGTACTGCACCATGCGTGCCGACTACAAGCGATTACAGCACTACAAGGGCATCGCTGTTGGCCTCTCTCATCGCCTAGGCCTGCACCAGAGTCAGAAGAGGTTCTCCTTCGGTGCTCTCACAATTGAGACACGAAAGAAGGTCTTCTGGACCATTTACACTCTCGACTGCTTTTCTGCCGCTACTCTTGGCCTTCCCAAGCTTCTCAAAGAAGAGGATATCCAGACCGAGTATCCATGCGACACTGATGATGAGTATGTTACTGAAAAGGGCTTCCAACCTACACTTCCTGGTGAGTATACTCGCCTGTCGAGTGCACTAGCCTTGTTCCGTGCGACTCGTATCCTCGCCAAGGTGCTAGAGAAGAACTACCCCGCCTCAAGCTCCTACGAGATTTCGCTTCAACGGATGGCTGCTCTTGAGAGTGAGCTTGATGCTTGGTATGACCAGCTGCCTTCCCATCTGCGACTGAACTTCGTCCAAGATAAGCCGTCCACAGATGTGACTGGTAGCCGCTCACCATTGCTGGCGCTGGCCTACTACTACATCCGAACACTTATCTATCGCCCGGCGGTAGGCTCCAGTTTGGGTTCTAAGGCAGCCTCGGCCCTGATGTCAATCGGAGCGTCGAGCAAGCACATCGTTCAAATTGTCCAGCTGCTCGAAGAACGGGGTATGACCTTCTCATTTTGTTTGAACAAGACGGATCTGCTGGTTGTTTGTGGCATGGCGCTGCTCTACCACTCGATTGATCTCAAGCAAGACAGCAAACTCATGCGCGATGACGAACGATTGGTAAATGCCGTGATTCATATCCTGGACAAGACTGAGAGCTCTGGCTCGCTGGACTTTAAGCGTGTGGCTAGCATGCTGGTCAAAGTCGACGAATCCGCTGTCTCGCCAATGCACACTTCACGTGAGATGTCGATACCCCCCGCGCCCGTCTCCAACCGAGGGTCGCCACCAAGAGGCGTGGTTACCAAGCCCAAGAAGAAGGGCAGCGCAGCCTACCCCCTCGGTCAGCTCCCAGCCGCTGCAGCCAGCGAGAGCAACTTGATCGATCACCAGGAGAGGATGCGTCGCATGACGATGCCCTGCGTTGCCGACCAGCGACCTGAATTTTACCGTGCTCGGGGTCGTCAATCCTCTGACAATCTTCAGGCCGAGGTTCCCGTGTTCCAGCGAGGACATCGCATGTCGATGTCTCCCAACCCAGACCGCAAGGCTTCCCCACTGTCCCGTAACCTCGACTTCATGCCCTTTGGCCACTTGTCACAGTCACCGCAACCAACTTCGCCACAACAGACCCGTGCACACTCTCATTCTGGCCCTACAAACCAGGCCCACCGCATGATAGAGAGCTCTTCGGTGGCTGCCGCTAAGGTGAACGGGGTTTCGACGACTGAGTGGGAGACATTACTTGGATCATTGGATGGTGGAATGAACAACGTATACGATGCTATCTATGGTGGACAGGGACTTGTCAACGAGAGTGCAATTGCTGTTAGCAATTGTGGTGATTGGCCCCCGGACAATTGGGACCTCGGCGGTTTCAGCATCGCTGAGTTTGGAAACAACCCGCAGCCTCCCCAGAGCGTTCTCAGCATGAGTGACGAGAGCCTTAGCTCGGGTGAGGAGGTCGGCCCCTCAGAACTTGGGCTGAGCGTGGAGAGCGTTGACTATCGCAACCACATGGTGGCTCAACAGCACAGTCATGAAGGATACATGATGTCCGACCATATGGAGACGTTTCCTATCTTGTAAGGGTGGTGGACAGAATGATACCACAGGAGAAAATCTCTGGATTCGACATGGGTCTGACAACGGAGTTAATACTGGGGACATGAATTCTAATGATATGATGAAATGGGAGCCGGGCTGGGAATTAACTGTCACTGAGTGTTTTTCTAATGAGCGATCTTTTTTTTTTTTTTTTTTTTGGCTAACTATTATACCTGGGAGGAGAAATCAGCCAGACACTTGGAGGTATTTTGGAGTCTCTTGACCCTCTCCAGAGGAAATAGAGACGTGGAATAAGGATGATGGGCAGTTCAAGGACTGGCCTCGCAATACGGCATGCTAGATCATCTAGTTGTTAGTTCGTATCTTGCAAATGAATGAAAGAACGCAGACAAACAAGCCCAGCCGTCCAGCAGTTTAGAAATGTGATGCGAGTAGTTGATTCGCACGGGGCCGGTGTGTTTGTTCGTTAGCTTTCAACGGCAAGGGAGCTTTTCTGGCAGCTGCCCATCGCACGTATCTGGCTTTACCGGCTGCCCGGCCTTGCAGTAAATGCAGTACGCAGGGATAAGAATCGACGCCTGCTCAAGGGAGGATTGGACCGGATCTGGCATGCGTTGCCGGTGTCGGAGAAGCCAAAGGACCGGGTCAGAGCAGCAAGAACATGGGCTCTGAGGAAAACCGCCCTCAGGGAGCAAGAAAACTTCTGACATTGAATTAGGGTGCCAAAATAAACTGGTCTAAAGTCCTAATAAGATATACTAAGCTTTACCTAAGTCTTTTTATTACTTAGATAAGTGGTCCTAAGTTTTCTTGCCTCCCCTCCCCTTGGCCGCATGAGTCTGAACCGTAGCCGGTGTGCCTCGGGAACTGACCCGGGCGTACATCCTATACTGTCTTGCAGTTTCATCAAGCTCGTGCCAAACACTGTGACATAGCTCAGGTACTCAGACAGTTGGCCCTGCTCTCAGTCTTTGTCTTTCATCAGACTCAATCTCGACTCCCAGACCTACCTGAATCAGATCATATCAAGCAAGCTTGACTATGGATTCGACAGCGGGCTACGTTATAGGTCGAGAGCTGAGGATGCAGAGAGGCTAGATCATCCACCAGTCACTCGAGCCAATTGAAGAAGAAAGGCACATAGGAATGCTGTTCAGGCCAGATTAACTGTAGAGAGTCAAGGTGGAATCACATTGGAGTGAGGCTGGCGAAGCCAAGTGTGGCCGTGCACAACATGTATCAAGGGGGCGGGGATGACGTCTCCAAGTGAATCAGCCCGTCACGACTCCCCAATTTGCTATCGTGTTTCTTTCCTAGCAGTGGATCTACCTAATGGAGAAAGCTCTATCGACCATGGCCAACGAAAGCGCATGAGCGCCCTGGTCTTAAGTTGTCTCGAGAATCCATGACCTTGAGTTTTCTAAACAAGAAAGCGTGTATTCGTCGATCTGTTTGGTCATTTCAGTCATTCCATTGCCAGGGACCCTATTGCGAGCGAGTCCCTTCTAAATCTTCATCAACTTGGCTTAATCGGTTTCCACATACATCGACAATGGGGGCGGAGCGACAGTCTTCAATCAAGAATGACGCCCAACCAGGGCCTGTTCCTCAAGGTCAGACACGCCAACGAGAAGATAGGCCTTTGCGGCACCACTAAATTCGCTTCATAACAGCACCATGGGCCACCGCCAGACCGTCACCACGAGATCCTTCTCGGCGGCTCCCACAAGCAATTGCTCATCGCGGCGCAAAGCTTGATTGGCCCGAAAACACCATGGCCGCCTTCCGAGGTGCAGTCAAAGCTGGTGCTCATGCGATAGAAACCGATATTCATATCTCGGTCGATGGTGTTGCTGTGATATCACATGTAAGTTAGAGTAGTAGGTTCGCTCCCCACCATGGCATGCTCATTGTCTCCATCACGACTTGGCTTACTTGGCTTGGCTCGGCTCAGCTTACACTTGAGCAGGATGCATCCCTTAAACGCTGCTTTGGCATTGACGCTCGCATCGGAGAGTGCTCGTGGGAGTATCTCAGCACTTTACGCACAGTAGCCGAGCCTCATGAACCTATGCCGCGGCTCAAAGACTTTCTTCAATGGTTGGCTCAGCCGAAAATGCAAGACATTTGGGTGGTTTTAGATATCAAGGTCCGCTGCATCAGCTCAAGCATGTGTCATAAGACGGAAGCTAATGCGGACCTCCCAGCTAGATGATGACCCGGCAGAATTGATGGCTGCAATTGCGAGGGATCTAGACGGCGTCCAGGGACCTGTGCCATGGGATCAACGTATTATTCTGGGATGCTGGAATGTAAGCTGCATTGCCTAAGCTGACACCCTTAGCACAGTTTCTACACTTCCACATGGACGCTTTGATGATATTGCTGCTGACATGATTGAACAGGCATCATTCCTGCAGGCTGCGCGTAGTCGACTTCCAACTTATCCATTGGCCCATATCAGCACCTCCCTCTTATATTCGCACCACTTTCTGCGTGTACCTAACCTCGGCTTCAATCTCAACCACAAGACTCTCATCGGTCCATCAGGAAGACTCTTTTTACGCGAACTTCGACAGACTGACAAGCTTCTCATGACGTGGACAGTCAACGAACCTCGCCACATGGACTGGTGTATCCGTCAAAATCTGTGTCATCCACGGCGCCGCAATGGAAAGATCGAGGGGCCTGCCTTGATAGATGGTGTCATCACTGACAATCCTCGTTTGTACCTCGAGATGTGCGAAAAGTTTGAAAACGAGATGGATGGCAAGCTCACCAGACCAAAGCTAGCTCTGACTGAAAGGATAAGGAAGAAGGCAGAGATGGTAGCCGTCGTTATCCTGACGGAAACCTTGATGATGGCCTACCATGTTCTCAGAAGGATGCAGGGCAAGTTTGATTTTCTCCGAGACCGCCGGAGCCTGGATAAATAGTAGACGAAATATGATGAGTGATAACAGAAAGGGATGCCACCAATGGCCTAGGTAACGGTTGACTTTGAATACAGCAACAAAACTTGGACAACTTACTGGCTTTGTGGGCTACGCCAGGCTTACATTTGGCGCAGATGAGCCCATCAACCTTGACAGCCTTGGGTGTTCACAATCAATATATGCGGTCATTCGTACCAGCACTGCCCTTGAAGGGCTAGCCATCACCATATGCCTACGTACTGACCACGACACAGGAACCGTTGGATCATCAGAATTATAGTGACTGTCTACCAAGGTCTACCTGGTCACAGATCCTTTTGGGCTCAAGTAGACTCTGTGTTGAGATATGTATGTAATCCGCCCTGCCCTGTCTCTTGATTCTAGCCGTAACGCACTGTGTAAAAGACCATAACAACCAAAACGCTGCTCATGATGCCCCGCCCCTGTCTTTGTGTTCCCCCTCAAATTTCAACGTCAATATCCAGGTCTAGCGACCCAATCACATCGTCATCCATCAGCGGCTTATGTATAGTAGGGATGCCCTTCTCCTTGTGTTTCTCCTCCTGCAGCTTTGCAAGATGAGGTAGTAGTTGGGATTTGGCGGCCGCCTTCGGTGTGCTAGTCCCAGGAGTGTTGGTTCCGCTGCCGTTGGCCGCTGGCTTTTGTTCCACTTTCTCGTTAGCGTCATAAACGAACTTGGCCTTGGTCCTAAGTCGTCTTGACATGTCACCTTGGTAGGTTTCACCACGTTTGAGGGCTGCCTCGATCTCCTTCGACTTCGCTTTCTCCTTCAACTGGGCCTTTCGTACAGCTTCCGCGTTCAAACGTCGGTTCTCTCGGTTACGCTCAGCCAGTCGATCTTGCTCAGTTTGGGCCTTGGGTACTTCGTTGTGCTTCGAGGAGCCCAGACTCGTCCTAAATGCTAAGCGCTGGGAACCAAGGTTGTCGAGCTCCTCCTGTAGCTCTTCGGCCTTATCGTGCTCGCCACGTTGTCTTGCTTCCTCAAGTAAGTGGGCTATGCGCTCTCGCTCGGAGGGGTCAAATCGCCTTTTCAGCTCTTTTATCCGTGCAAGTCGAGCCTTGATTTCCTCTGTGGTCCATGAATGATTAATCAAGCCGTTGATCTCATCAATTTTATCCATAAGGTAAGCCTTGCTTGGGAGTGTCACACCCTCATTATGGCATGTGACCTTGTACCGATTGAGCTCGTTCTGTGGCCCCAGTTCAGTATCAATCCAAGAAAGCAGTTTTAGTTCAACATACCTCTGTGAACTTTCCGCTCGAGGCAGCGATGAAAGGAAACTCCTTGATTGCCTTACCGTGCGCCGCCTTGACATACTGATCTGTGACGAATGCACCGTTGGGCCCCTGAAGAGCATATGGGCGACTGGTCGTGAAGCCTGTGAAAAATGTCAGTCCTACTGCCGTACTGTACTATTTGTTACAAACCTTTGATGGCTGCCATGCGATACTGCTCAATGCCACTTTCAGGATGCGGTCCAAGAGCAATACGTATATAACATCCAGTGATAGCCTGCTCGAATCCAGGAGTGAAACAGACCTGAGCGAACTCGTTTCGCCCCAATCGAACACGTTCATAATCGCGTAACTCAGCTGGCGGTTGATCGCGATTTTCGTCGGCATCGGGTGTTGGGGAGCGTCCGCGATTATAGTCATCGTCACTGTCCTCTGCCCCAGAGTTGCGTCTGCGTGGAGAGTAATTATCCTTTCGTCTCTCGAGATCCTCCCGTCGACGTGCTTTCTCTGCCTTGGCTTGGCGCAAAGAGTCCATCGCGGTCTCCCTCTTGCTCTCTGTGCGCGGCCGTGATGCTTTTCGATCGCCATCTTCCAGCTCCGCAGTTCCAGCACTGCGCTTCTTTTTGACCTGTTTGCGCTCCTCATTCTCCATGTTGCTTACCATCTGACGGAGCAGGCGGTTCTGTCGCTGACGCTCTATGTCCGTCATACGCTCAGCAATAAGCTGTTCACGTTCGAGTTCTGGCAAGGCCATGATCTCTGCTTTTTCCTTCTGACTCTTGTATCGACCATCAATTGGGTAGGCCTCATCGTCGTCCTCTGCAGCCGCTGCTCGACCTCGCGATGGTTCGTCGTCGGAGTCAGATTCATCCATAGGAGCGGACTCAAGAGAGTTTGGCGTTCCTGGCGCAGACCTAAATCACGATGGGTCAGCATGCTGTGAGTGTATCGCAGTGATCTGGAGGAGCCGCAAACAGGAAGCGGATTAGGGGGCCAGGACAGTGTTCAAGCTCCAGATCATCATGCCACCGATTTAAGAAACATCACTCACGCCTCACCCTCCTCCTCAGAGTCATCGTTTCCTCGTCGCGACTTCTTTCCCGCCCCTTTCTTGGAACCACTTCTTTTCGCTGGAGGCGGCGATGGCGATCCGCCCCTGCTCTCGTTGCCAGAAGCTTCATCATCGGAATCCCCACCTGCGAGAGCGAGAAGCTCGTCGTCAACGTCAGACATGGCGATCTTGTGGTGAGCCAGTAACGACACAGAACGCAATGGCTCTAAAAGACAACAGTCGTATGCCCAGGCGCAACCGCGTTCTACGCGTATTAGGTGAACCCGGTGAGAATTTGGTGATAAGAAAGGGTCGAGGGAAATGCGTAATCGTGCGCGCGGGAGGGTTGAGCGATGAAAGAGGCGAAAGTGGATGGAAGAGAAGAGGATTATGCGTAAAGCAGAAGTGCACAATAGCTTCTCCTTCAAGACTTGTTCTGAATTCGTGGTTTCCACCCAACACCTCATTGGCCAAGGTTATGTCATGCTGCTGCACGTGTGTGGCTGGTGCGACTGCCGGGGAAGCTTTAGTCCGCCCTCGGTGAGCGGACTGCTCACCGAGAATGTCGACGCCCATAATGCTCATCGTTCGATTTCGGGCCCGCCATCAATTGATGATTGACAAGTAGGCCAGGCTTTGTGTAACAGTTATGTCTTTATCCAGAACTCTTGCCAGGCCTCCGCGCTCTCTTTTAGTACGATCAACACCAAGTCTTTACAAGTCATGTGTTCGCACCATCGCCACGGCTCAAGCCTCAGTCTCAACGTCTGGGTCTCCCAAGAAACTCAAAGCACTCACCCAGGAGCAACGTGATTATCTCGACTCAGCTGTAGGACTTCCGAGACGAATTCATTTTATTGGTGACTGATATTCTGGTAGCTTCGTGTCAATCAAGCTGGTGAACTCGCTGCAGTCCTCATTTATGCTGCCCAGTCACCCATCCTTCTCCGATCAAAGCCTCATCTCCGCAAGCTGATGACGCATATGTATGATCAAGAAGACGGTCACTTTAAGACCTTTAATGGCCTCATTCACAAGCATCGCATTCGCCCTACTGCCCTGTACCCTTTGTGGTCCGTCATGGCTACTGGCCTAGGCTGGTCTACTGCTATGCTCGGTTACGAAGCTGCTATGGCTTGTACCGAGGCTGTCGAGACAGAGATTGGTGGCCACTACAACGAACAAATTCGGACATTGTTGGAAATGGTTACGCAGTGGGAAGCCGAGGGTTACGAAGTCGGCGAGGAGTTATCAGATCTTGTCAAGACCCTCAGAGTGATACGAGACGAGGAACTGGAGCATCTCGATCATGCTGTAGAGCATGATGCACAAAAGGCAGAACCTCACTGGCTTCTCACTGGCGTCATCCGCGCAGGCTGCCGAGGTGCTATCTGGGTAAGCGAAAAAGTTTGAAGCCTCAAATCAGATGTATTATAATTGTAATATAGGCCTACGCGAGGCTCCTTGGACAAACATGTATGAATAAGAACTAGGAGATAGAAAGAAACATGCGCGTGTGAGAGAGGATGGACGCGCTTGTCGAATGCTTCCCATGAATAAAGTGCAAAACTACCTGATCAAACTCCTTGCCATGCCTTGTGCAAAGTTAGAGTCAGAATACACCATCTCGAGGAGAGCAGGATCAAGGGCAGGTTTAGTTACTTCATTTTGTTAGTATTCTGCCGTCCATTCGAAGAGCTGGACTTACTAAATTGCCAAGGGGGCGACGCCATCGACTTGGTAACCCCAGTTCCCGTTCTGCTCTTCCGTAAGGAGCCAATCATAAGGGAACTGCACGATATTGCCCTGGACCATATTTAAAAGCTCTTCAGCCTGCCCCCGTGATGGCATGTCATCGATACTAAAGCCGCGTCGGCTATTCTTAGTGGTTGCACGGCGTCTGCGCTTCACTGAGCCAAACTGCCCCGGGGGAGGGGCATTGGTATCTCTTGAGGATGGTTTCTCGAGCGTGGAAAAAGTAGTGCGCCTCTCTCTGTCCTTGGTACCTGTCTGTGGGTCAAGGTATCTTCCACTGCTGCCTCCATCGAAGGCAGGGAATGGGGTATCTCCGGGCGAGTAGACTGGAGATGGTGCCTCTATGTGTTGATGTGCATCAGAACCATTCTCATTCTCCAGCCCAGTGGTGGGTCGTGATGATATAGCCTCACCATCTTTCATTGCTTGTTTTTCATCAGCATCGCGCTGGCTTTCGTCAGGAATGACGATTTTGATTCTATCCTCCTCATGGTGGCCAAGAGGGAGCTTCTCGGTCATTCTTCCGATTGCCTTCTCCGCTTCAGTTTCAACGGCCTTAGCCATCACCTCTGGTCCTGGTGCACTAACACCAGCACCACCCGCAGTGGATCCACGATGTCTCGAGGATGGAGGAAACTCCGAGTCTTCACCTCTGGATCGGCCACCTTCCATGCTTGCCCGGAACCTCTCGCCGTAGGTCGTGTACTCTCGATACTCTGCCCAAGTGCTCACTTCGGAATCCGGCATGCAGCGAAACACTCGGCGATAGAGCTTCGTGTTGTTTTGAGCAGCCCGGTTCCAAATTTCGTCAATAAAGTTGGGGTTGACTGGATCTACCATACAGTCTTTGTCAATGTGTGCTAAATGAATATCTGCGGCCATCGGATGGAAAACACCATTAACCGGTTTTCCCGTTTCAGGATCGATATGTAGTGGAGGGCCGCCAATGTCAGTATCGTCGCTTATCGGCAAAGACGGTAGCTGTGCGGGACGGGGCAGACCAAGTTGATCTGTAGTGCGACGGTTTAGAGCTGGCACAGGGGGGAGGCCGTCGTTGTGGTTTCCTGGGTCCAGATATCGATTATCGGGCTGAGGACTGTGTGGCTGTGTTTCCTTGGGTGATTGCAGTGTCCCCTTGCCTTCATTGCTTATATTGCTAACAAGGACTTCGCGACCATTGATGATAACAGAATCGCGGCCAGCATCAAGGCCAGATTTCTCGGCAGACTTCCAACGGTCAGGCCCATAACCGGTCACGTCCAGCTCATGCTTTACCTTATCCTCTGCTTGATTAATGACAGTACTATCCACTTCTGCGTTACTGTCGCTGCTGCTGCTGCTGCTGCTGCTGTCGTCTTCAACCTCAACAGCAGCATCTAGGTCATGGTTAATACTTGGAATACGTAGGTGATCGGGGCGTTTCGGTGAAAGCTTTGAGGAATCGGCAGGGCCACCATTCTCTTCATTATATATATCCTCCATCTCCTTCTCGAAATCTTGACGGTCAAGCTCTGCCTGGCGCTCTTGCTCAAGTATTTCGTCAACGTCGAGGCCGAGATGTTCTCGCATCAGTCGGAGTCGGAGTGTGTGAGCAAAACGGCCAACCTGGTACGGTCTTCCAGCCATTGTCGAATTGATCATGTCAGTATCTCGAACGATTGCAGCACACTCCGAGTCACGACTACCAAGCATTGATCGCTCATTAATGTTGGCGGAGCCGATAAGAGCCACGCGGTCATCAACGATAATTGTCTTGGCATGGATGTAGAGTTGCTCGGTAACAAGGACATCGTTACTCATGATTCCCCACTGACGAAGCGAGTAGAAGGCGATGTAGTCTTCCGGCTCAATGCCAGCGGCTCGAAGCCTGCCAAAGATGGACTGTTCACCTCTACAAATACTAGCGTACTGACACATCAAGATCAGGCGAACACTTGTACCCTCCTGTTCATCGACTGTATTTTGAAATCCAGGCATGAGGGGAATAACAATAACGCAACGCCAGTCTTCATCATTCTCGTGAGCCCGTATGATTCGTTCAACGAGAGCGTCGCCGATACGGTTCACGATTCTGGTGTTATATGCCTCAGTACTGGTAATGAAAAACTGGTTTTCCATATAGACAAAATGATCTGACTCCTCGATCATTTTGATGTATGCATTCTGAATACTGTGCTCAGTCTGCTCGATGCCCAAAGACCAAGTGGTGGCAGATCGAAGAATTTGGACTTCGCAAGTGCCAGTTAAACCCAGCTCCTTCAACTCATCTACGTTAGCATCCGGCGGGGGGAGCAGGAAGGGCAATGGGCGTGTAGGCTTCCGTCCTCGGCGAAGGTAATTCCAACGCTGGACGAAGTGGCGCGTCAAGTCTCTTGCAGGCTGGCCCACAACTTGCATGGCAACATCATGCCAAGGCATGCGAGGTACTTTGCTTCGGTCGTACATTTCCTCATACGGCTCGTTGAGCCTGAAGAAGTCCTGCACTCGAGGATTTGAATAGTCCTTTCCAGGGAATAACTGGCAATGCTCTGCATCCTTAGGTGTCTCAGACATCTCAAATCCAGTTGGTTTGTCGTCGACGATAGGATGCTGAGGACTATCCCATCGTCCAAAGCACAAATCAATTCCTCCAACAAAGGCTACATCGTGATCCACGATGCAGATCTTCTCGTGGTGAGCGAAGAAGAACTGGTTCTTCTTGAATTGGTTGGGGGATCGTTGTACGAAGATGTTAGGGTGGAGGTTCAACAATGAAAACTTGGTATACTCGGAATCTATCGGAATGGCGGCTTCGACGTTTCGGTACACTATGACAAAGACTTTAACACCTTCTCTAGCTTTCTTCTGTAGCAGTCTATCCAGTCGCCATTTCTGGCTGATAGCCGCTGGTCTGCGCATGTACAGCTCGGGGCTCAGCCACCAATCGTGGATGTAAATGACATCGCGGGCCATATTGATAGCTCGAGAAACGTTCCACATATAGTCGCGGCCGTCGACGAGCCATTGGGCAAATACATGGTTTCGTACTGGAGAGAAACTGTCAAATCGTTTGTTCTGATACCAGGGAGTTTGCTTGAGCATCTGGTTGATGGAATCCTCAAACTGCTTCATTACGGATTGGTTGCGGGAGAAGAGGCGGACCTTGCGTTCAGATGAACGAAGAGTCATAGTATGATGTTTGTCAGGGGGTGCCTCCACAGTCAAATCGATCTCAGCCTTCTTCTCAGCGGAGCCAATCGCCTTGACCTTACTTCGCTTCGAGGAAATACTGAATTTCGAATCGACTAGGTACACATCAAAAATGTTCATGTTTTCGGGGGACTCTACGCAGACGATATAGCTCTGTCGTACGAGGAACCATTTCCGACTGTGTCGAGAGATAACCTTCGCTGGTGTCAAAGCACGGCGAAAGTCTAAACCCTTCGAAGGTTGGATATGAAGGTAACACTCCTTTCCATGGTAACTACCCTCGGCGGCGAGGCGAACGCCAAGGGCCGAGAGTTCGAGAAAGCGGCAGAGCCGGTTGCTGTCAGCTCTGAACATGAGCCATCTGATCATCTCAGACAGGTACTTTTCAAGAATACGCCGTTGCTTCTCAACATAACGTTGTCTCCGCGTTGCCATGTCCATAGCAGGCATTCCTGGACCCTCTGTGTTGGACATATCCCCAGGATCGGTAATGCCTGTGGATCTGCGCCTTGGGCCCATCCCCAGGAAATTGCGAGACTTCCTTCGTGGGAGGCCACCGGGATTTTCGGGGTCACTGAGAATGCCGTCTCCTACTGCTTCAGTTGCTGTACCTTCGCCAGCTGTCTCTTCTTCTCCGCGAATACTGGCTTGATCTTCTTCATCGCTTTCTTCTCCCTTCTTGCGAGCACCGCGAAGATAAGGGAAGGCCGAGTATGGAAATTTGGGTTGCTTCGGCCGGCCACCCAAGTCCATGCGCCCGGGCATGTACTTTTCGTTGTTGATAGCAAACTTGTAACGCAAATGTAGATTGTAGATATCTCTAAGCGTTCGAGTTACAGTCCAACTCATTCTGCTCGGTCCACTTCCGTATTCCAGTTCTATAGTGAATAGCCAGTGTCGATCCTTGTCGTCATCCTCCATGGGGGAGCTATCGGTAATGCGAAGCTTGAGCTGCTCAAGAAGAACCGGGATTCTCTTGTTCCCGTGTTCATCTCTTTGTATCATGCTAGCAAGCATAAGAACGGCGGGAGCACCAGCCCTTAGTTCGGCCATCAGCTCAGCCGATTTAAAATAGTCAAAACGATCTTCTTTCTTCTGTCGAAGGAGTTTTAGTGTGTTCTTGACTTGCTTCCACTTCTGAGCACCAAAAGTGGACGCACGTTCAGAAGTGAAGAAGGGGCGTCGAGGTGTCATAGCATCACCATCCGAAACCCCTCCACCACCAAAAACGGTGATTCGGCGGACATGACCTGTTCGTCGTCCAACCGCTCCAGGGCTTTCGACTTCATCAGTTTCCTCGCCATGGTGTCGCACAGCGGAAGTCATCCAAGAGTTTCCTCTACGGAAAGCCATGCCCAAGCGGTCTCTACCTTCGCCTTCAGAGACACCATAATCAGGGACAGTTGCATCGGGCATACTTGCACGGCGCTTGACCAACTGGTCGAAGCTATCCAACACATCGATGTCGCTCACAAAGCGCCGAGGCGTTCCAGGTGTAGAAGTGTTTGCCTTCTTTGTGCGGCGCATCCTTCTCTTCTGTTTCTTTTTCTTCGATTTGTCATCTCCGGGGCTGCCCTCATCGGCTGTTTCCTCGGCGTCAGCATCGGCGTCAGTGTCCTCCTCTGTCAAAGTGCCAGGGACTCCACGGCTCGGTCGCGTCGGAGAGTTGATGTTCGATTGAATGCCTTGACTCGAAGGCCCAGCCACAGTAGATGACTTTGGTGTCGACACGCCACCGTTGTTGGTGAGAGCCTTGAGTTTGGACATCAAGGAGGCACCACGAGATTTGCCTGGGGTTTCTGGCTCTTCCCATGAAGAGCCTCGCATGAATGTTGGAGGCGTATCAACGCCATCTGGGCGGGTGAACTGTATGCTCGGTCTCGAAGGCGCCTGACTATTGTCTTGTCCGTCACCGTCAACAACCAGGCCAAAGTCTCGGTCGCTAATGCCATGGTCCTTGAGCGACTTGGTTGAAGCTGGGGTGGATCTTGGTATAGCCGATGAAGGTGCCTTGCCCTGGCCCAAAGCCAATTCGTTTGAAGCTGGCTTCGTTTCTTTGGTCGAACCTGGAGGGTCTGACAAGGCTGTAATCTTGAGATCGACGGGAGGTAGGAGAGTATCGGAGGTTGATTTGGAAACAGGGGGGGCAGCAGGTTGGAGATTCGGGTTCTCTGGGGAAACTGAACGAGGACTGACGTCCATGGGCGAGACATCCCCGTCTGGTCGATGTTGCGTCATGACGAGTTGTCGCTCTTGATTCGAAGGTCTGGTGGCAGTCCTATCCTATACTACCTAATTGGCAAGGACAACTGGCAAGCTGGAAAAGGGTATTATGTGTTCAACTGTTGCAGCCACGTAAAACATGCTGAAAGGAACAGAAAATAATCAAACTTGGAAATGGCGATCTATATGCGGTCGTTCTTGTCACAAGCAAGCACAAAGTGTGTGGTTCGTAAAGGGGGGCCTTCAAGCGTCGCACGCACGTATGTTGGTCGCGCGGCGAAGGGTGGTGACGAACTAAACAAGCGGTCGATGAAGATGGATGAATGACGGAACAGCGGAGATGATTTTAGTACTGTAGTCGAGAAAAGGGTTTGCTGTACAGCGTTATCGTCGCCGTCACGAGACTTGTGTCGGACAACAAATATCGGGGTTCAAAGGGAGTTTGACATCCTTTAATCACGGTCCATGTACCAAATTTTTGGGAGACGACCAACCTAACCCTTGTCAAGTCAGTCGCGGATGGACGATCTGTCCAGGTTCCTCTCTGCGCATTCGAGATGGACAAGAATCGAGCTCCACTGAATTTCGAGTCTGCCCGGTTCAGCTTTAAACTAGAAACGGCATAGGCTCTAATTAGAGCATCCTTATTTGCACCTGCTGTGCGGAAAGGGCGACGGAACCCACCTGGATAATCCCCTAAGTTACTTAGGTACCTTAGTCCTAAGTTGCTAAGGTAGATGAGCGGTCATGGGTGGAAGCTACCTGCCAGACTAAGGTCCTGAAACCAACCCGTCCAAACGCCCGCAGCGCCTCCTACCCATCTCGACAAGATCCTCAAATAATGGGTGGGTTTCAGGGTGAAATGGCGATCAACATTGGATTTGGTATACATAGGTAACTTTTCTGTAGCTGTGACTTCAACAGGATTTGTCATTATCTTATGGCCTCAGTGTAAATCATTTAACGATGTCTTGATCATGATAGTTCCAACGGCTTGTTCGGGCCTCTGGATGCCCCATACTGGACCTAGGTCAGAGGAAATTAAGGTTGAAATTAATCGAATTACCTCTGAAAGTTGACTTAACCTTTTGACCCAAATACCTACATATACTACCTTATGTATATGTATAGAAGGGAGTTATGTTCTTCTTGCCTCCGTCGCTCTACAGAGATGCGCGTAGAAGCAGACCAAGGTATTGACAATACTACTCGTAAAATACTAAGCATACTTAATTGTCCTGGTGCTTCTACATGAATTACATCCATATTCTCATATCTCATCCTCTTTAACCAGGTTCATGTCCCACAGTTATGATTATCTCTTATTGCACAACCAAATCACCGTTATAACAACAGTTACCCTGGCACTGTTACCCGTTGTGATCAATTCCATCTCAAGTTCTCTGTTGGACCTATGATTTGACCAATGGCAAGCTCAGTTTGATCTTACTATCTCCCAGCCACATAGTACAAGTCGACATGGATAATGTCCTCTGTCTTTGCCTACCTGAAGAATGAGCAACCGGAGTTGGCCAAGAAACAAATCGCACTTGTTTCAACTGATGTAGGCCTACGGATGAAGCTACGATCCTGGTTTCAGATGTCAGACCAACACCATCAATAATAGCCGTTCATAAGTCGAAGTGACCAGCGCCTCAACCAACGCATAGGAGGAACAAAAGTAAAACACGATCATTTCGGGTTCTCTTATTGTCTGCCCTCCACCCTCAATAATAGTATTGCTGACATTTCATCAGGCCTGAACTGCAAGCATTTCAACTCAGCAGAGTTCTGTCAATACGATGGAGGTCACCCTATACAGTACGCTATGCTCCACTTGACAATCAGCCAAATGTCTAGGCATTTATATTGCTAATTTAGATAACTATTCTGTATCTTATATACACATTTACAAGTAACCCACGACAAACCACTGTGCTCTCAAAAGAAAGTGGCGTGTCTTATACTATTGCTCGTACGTTATATTTTGTCTCACCTTAGTACGTTCCATAGTTTATACAAGTTCCGCAGCTTGCTCACTACTTTTCTTGCTCTGGCTGTTAAAACATAAAAGTCTGGATTCCAATCATCAAAATATTTCCTGAAGCCTAGTGGGAGGCTTGGCTCGAGTAAGCAGATGATGCCGTGGGGACTGGTGGGAATGATAGCGGTACCATCACTACACTCAATCAGAATATAATGAGGCCGACACCGAACTTTATCGCCTGTCCCGGGTTTGGCCTCTACTGAATATGGCCTGGGGAGTCATTGCCCTCAAAAGCTGACCCAAGGATGCCCAAGTATGGATCTCCTAAGCCCATTGCTGACCATGAATTGAGTGTTGCTACGGCCATTGCAACCGCTTCGGAGAATATTCTTATGCTCCCCCCTACCACGCTGGCTTCTCTGTAAGTATAGCACGAAGCCATGGTAAATCATCAATGCTAACCAACAATAGTGCTGATGCCGTTTAAGAGGACTCAAATTGCGGCAAAATCTTCCGAAGAGTTTGGAGAGTATATGCAGGAGCTGATGGACGAAAACATTATTGAAGCCCGCAGGGGTGAGCGTATAGATGGTATGGACCTCATGGGCTGACTGGAAAGATCCAGCTATAGGACTGATGTCGGTCCTCACCCGTAAGGTAAAGAGCTGAACAAGGGGGCACTATCACACGATGACATCCGTGGAAACACCTTTATCATGCTAGCTGCCGGACAGGAGACTTCGGCAGGTGTGCTTCAGTTTATCTTGTTGGAACTGGCAAACAACCCAGTATCGCAAAGAAGTCTTCACGGTGCCATTGACGAGACATGTGGTGATGGTGATCCATCATTGTGGGACTATGAAAACCTGATCAATCCCAAGATGGCCAGCATGTTGGGCGCTTGTATTAACCAGACTCTGAGAATGACGCCTGCGGTTGTCGAAATTCCTGAAGCAGTGCCTTCGAAATAGGGTCAGATCATCACTATCGGCGGTAAGAGTCATTTGTCCCGAGCAAAACATTCATATCGTCAGGTGCCGTATCAGCGCACCGTAATCCACGGTGTTGGCCGGGACGACCAAGCCTGATCAACGACGGCAAGGATGATATTAACGACTGGGTCCCAGAGCGGTGGTATCGAAATGGCCAGGAATCAACAGCAAGATCAACAGAGTCAGGGTGCCAGCCCCGGGATGAGGAATTTGGGAGTGCTTCTACAAGCACACTGCTCTTTCGGCTGGAGGGAGACTCGTTCATTCCTTTTAGCGATGGGCCAAGATCATGCCTCGGCCGACGGATTTCTCAGGGAGAAATTATTGCTACGCTTGCGGTCTTGTTCAAGGACCACAGCCTGGAGTTGGCTATAGATGATTGGGCGAGTGATGAGCAAATGGATCGAGAGGCACGGCGCGAAGTCTACGCCAAAGCTCAATCGAGCAGCAGAAAGAAGATACGGGGTGCAACTTCAGTGCTAACACTCAAAATCAGAGATGGACATGTGCCGGTCAGGCTGGTTAAGAGAGGACGAGAAAAGTTTGTGAGCTGGATTTAGAATAACGATGACCAATGGAAGTGTTCCTACGGTGTTTGCATAATACATGCTAAACTCATGATTGGAGCAGTGGTGCCAAGTTGTGTTGATTGGACTACACCACTTCGTTCAAGGTACAGTCCTGGCATCGGTATTTATTAGCCAAGCTGTTGGTAAGGGTCGCGAAGGGATTTATATACTACTAACAACGTATTTGGATCCATGTATCTGTGTGTTTTTGTGTTGTTTCATCTCTTGACCGTCAATAGTCGACTGCTATGTTTAATGACTGCATTACTACGTAGTTCATAATGGCATCTGCCAAAATACCAAATTTGGTATCGTTAATAAGGTCGATTGTGGCAGATATTGTCATCGGATTGGATTGAATGGAAAGCTTCCCACTAGAAGCTCCTTCAAAATCCGTGGCTGGCTGAAGAAGAATGAGGTCATATTTGGCGCGAGAGAGCCCCGGCCTGGGGTACACTTCAGTTATTAGGTACTAGTGAAGCAGTCAGTGGCACCGATATTTTCCTAGCTGGAAGTTCCTAGGAGCTCGAAATTCCCGCCTTTTTATTGGGCGCTTCTGTCACAACATAACCATCCACACCTTTCACTAAAGGGATCTGCGGGGCCTGACCATCAGATCGAAGGAGAAGACACGGGAGAAAAAAAAAACATAAACAAGGGACCGGACCCGCCGCTCATTGTTGACACGGGCCCTTCCGTTCTTCACCAGCCATCAGCCATCCCCCATCCAACGTGGACCCCCCCCAAACAACACATGCGAGCTTGTACCTCTGTTCTTCATCACCATCACCAGCTTCATTTGCTCCCCTCTGGCCGTGGCTCAGTGTCCCATTGCGTATACACATTATACCTCCACTTACAACGCCTTGTCAATTGCTGAAATTCGCTTTATGCGCATTCGCTTTCGACCTACCTACCAACATGTCCAACCATAGATACAACTCGTGGCTGAAGACCAAGAAGAAGGGCGAACTCGAGAATCTTGCTGAGTCTGTTGGTCTGTCAGAGTATGTTCATTTCACACCCGATCTACTGATATACGTGCCATTTACGCGCGCACCACCCGTTCTCCAATATTGCCCGCATCGCCTTTCTTTGTTCTTATTTTGCGCCCAAGCATGTCCAAGCGCCTTCGCGACGCGCCCACTCTACCATCATGACCCCTCTATGCGATCAAGGAAACACTCTTGCGCTGACACGAATATGCAGTATCGACGGTTACAAGAAAGACGACCTTGGTGTGGCTCTTGATAACTACCTTACTGAGAACTCAACGCGCTTTCTCGCCAACCCCGAGCTCGCTGGCTACTTCAACAGCCGCTCCAAGGCCCAAGGATCTCCAATCAAGAGAGAAGTGAATCGTGAAGATGCCCTGAAGGTAGTCCGAAGACGACCCTCCAAGGTCGTGGAAGAAGTAACCCCCGAGTGAGTGACCTCCAATCATCCAAGAGTCCCTGGCGCGTTTTGGGCGTCTTCTGAATTGGGCGCGCGCGATGATACAAATAATGCATCGCGCGTCGGGACTGGAATAACTAAGCTAACTGCCTGTTTTCTAAACCATAGAAGCGACGATGCCTCTTCTCCCCAAGCTACATCGACAGCACTCGTCGAGACTCCTGGTCGCGCTCTGTCCGAGGTCGCATCGCGCATTGCGCTTCCCGCCACGCCCGCTGATGTTGCTCTCGCTGTTGATCGCTCCACTAGCATTGTGCGCCAGCGCGTCTCGTCACTTTACGAGGAGAGTGGAATCACCGAGGTCAGTCATGCGACTCGCGACACTCTCAGTACCGTCACCAGCATCCTATTCTGTGTCGCGGGTTGGGAGCTATGGAACGTTCGGCGCGAAATTCTAAGCAATGTTTACGCGTTTACAATTCCCGCTATCAGCACACTCGGCACATCGGACTACCCTGTCTATGTTCCTGATATGTTCCTTCTTTTAACGTCTAGCTTCTGGTCTCCCGCCTTGACTTGGATACTGACCAGCGTCATCATCCCCTCCTTTGCTGGTTACTTCTTCAACCTGAGCGCGACAAGCCCCCCACCTTCGCGCGGACGCCCTCGCCCAAGCCATGCGGACTATGTCGTCGATCCCTTGACTTTTAGCATCGTCAAAGCCTTGGTTTCATTCGTTGTTTACGGCCAAGGCGTTAATTTTGGCGGTCTTTTGAACGATCTGTCTATAATGCGCCTTGAGAACGCCATATATGGCGGCTATAAGGGCATCCTGACTGGCACTGCTGTCACTGCCGTGGTCAGCATTTACGACGCCGTTCTGAGGAAGTAAGATGTTTCGAGGTGAGCCCAGTGCTGTACAGGGTTATTGATTCTCAACAACCTATTATACGATTTGGGAGACAGCAGCAGAGATGACGAGCAACCCATATCGCTCATATACTCAGCGACACTCGCTTGAGTTACTCAGTCTTGCATTTGGGCGTCATGGCGTTGGAGGGTTTTTCAGTGTTGAAGGCGTCAGGGGATTTTGATACCTCAGGGATAATTGTGTTCTCTTGGCTTTGCCTCTTAAAGGTGGTACTTTTTGCGAGCTCTTTTGGGTTCAGCAAGCCGTTGTGATGCGCCCTTTGCCTGCGGTCTGAAGCATTCATCAGCCCTTCGTCGTTGAACGAAGTCGAATGTGACGAGGCAAGGAATTCCCCGAAAACGCACGAAATGGCGAGCGCATATTGCTCCATACTAAGTTGACGGCCAGCCTGGAGCCGGCATTTAGTTCCTTTATATTGATGTTTTGGTGTCATTCTGAGTTGGGACATGGAGACTGGTTAGTTGGAAGAAGGCGCCTTCAATTGAATGGATGATGGCTTAGCTTATAGTAGGGACTTTTGAATTATGAACAGATAATATGCCCTGAATGACTCTTCTTTTCCAGCCCCTGCACTCCAAGAGAATACTGTTCCTCGAGACGAATCTATGTATTCGAATGATTCACGCACACAACATCCCACCACCAATTCTTGAATAACAAGATCTTGACCACGAATGAACTAGGACAAGAGAGGCCTCCCTTTCGCTACGAATACTTACTAGGCAAGTATAGCTTTATTAGTGACATGATGATTCATAAACTCACCTGGCTGAATACTGACTATAGCCCACCCACTCGGAAGAAAGATATACTACTAATATTGTTCTGTCGAAAACAACCGGACTACGGAGAAACGGATCGATGATTGTTGCTTACCCCTACTAACAAAGCTATCCAAAGAATCCAATGGATAGTGTGGGTTGTCACACATCAGTCTTCCCTGTGGTATCGAAACAGTTCATGTGTAAAGTTTGGCCCCTGATCTCGAACCTTTTCCCTGCATTTGTAGCGAGTTTATTCATCTTACATTAGCCCGAAGCTGACTTGAGGCACCCGCCAATGAGGTACCAAAGTTCGTTTCCAAAAGCCTTTAACCATGGGGAAGACCTGTGGCTCTATCGCTGAACCGACTGCCAGCCACACTGGACCAAGTTTACTTCGGATGTTGCCTGTTGAGCAGCGTTTGGCCTATATTACGAATATCAACAATCAAACCAAAAGGTTGGTTTCAAACCCAGTTAGAATTTCACACCAAACTGCCACCTCTAATACTAGATCGAATCTATACAAGTCGCACCATGTTCACATTTGTCTTCCCAAAATTCCCCGGTCCAGAACGCCCCGTAGCATGCGCGGAGAACCCTTCCGCGTTTGGTCCTGGATGCCTCATACCCAGAAACGACATGCCACACTGATTGAGTGACAAAAGTAAAATAAATAAAAAGAACAGAGAATTAACAGACAAGTTGAAAACAGTGAATTTTGGGTTTGAAATATGCAGACAACCTCGAATGATTCCCAGCCGAGACGAGAGGGGACGAATTAGGACGACGTTCTGGAAACCCTTGGCCGAGAGAATACCCAAACCTTGGAAGTGAAGAAATAAGTAAGGTATGATAAGGTTCAAATAATAAAGTGTCTAGGTAATTCTAGGACAAGTTCGCTGGGTCCGTAAACGGAATGCAAGCCGGACGAAGGAAGGAACTGGATAAAATGGATGCATAGAAATCGCGTCATCTCCCTCATCGTCATGGTGGTACTAGGAATCGGATGTCTTGCCATTCAGTAGTCGTGGGTATATTTGTACAGATGCTCCTGCAAATGCATATGTGCGTGGTGATGTCTGTCGTGTGCGCTGGTAGAGGGAGGACATGTAGCGTCGCCTTGCTCATGACGGCGACAAGGTTGAAGAGGGACTTGGTTTCGTGTCCTAGGCTCAAGGTTTCTCTGAAGGATGCTCAAACTTGATGGGATGCACCAGCATACCACGCAGACATAACCGGCCGCTGCTGTTCTCGTTCATCTCTTCTGTCTTGCCACCTCGCTCCCGTCCCTCATTGGCACGACCTCCATGCTTGCCACGGCCATCTAGCTGGGCATAGCCCAACCATCGGCGCCACATCAGACCAGCGAACTCGCTGTTAAAGTACCAACTGGTGCCCTTGTGATTATGCTCGTTGAGTTGGTCAAAAGGACTGCCAGGACCAGATGTCGAATGATCACGACCAGCGTTGAAGGCTGCATCAATTTCACTGAAAGGGTACCAGGCTCGGTCAAGGAAGATTGGGTGTGGGGCGTATACTCCCTTCATACCATGATGCAGCGCAACGGTTGGAGGGAACATCTCGGAGAACATGGTGTGGTGGTATCGCCAAACCTCTTCATGCATGGACATCAGCAGACGACGGCTGAGACGTGACGCAGTAATGATGGCGCATCGTCGCGGAGGAGGAGCCTTGTAACCTGTAGCATCATCCGAGAAGACCCAGCCAGATTGTTCGGTATCGAACAGTGGATTGAGAGTGATAATATCAGCCTCTTCACCAACACCACACTTGGATCGATCGGGAGCATCAGAGCTGCATGAAGGGGGCATCATCGATTGACCCCACTCATCGTGTCGTAGCTGTTCCTTGCCCTCGAACGATAGCGGGCCGAAGATGGGAGCGCGACCTGAGGCCAGAGTGTCATGCTGCACAGTTTGAGAAAAGTTCTCCCAAGTGCCATGGTAGGGAGGAATGTAGTAGCGAGCGCTGCGTTCCCAGAGAAGAGTTCGAGGTTGCTCCTTGGCCCACTTGCCTAGGCGGTCAAAGAATTCGTAGTAGCTGCCCAGATATCGCATATCCATCTCCCAGTTCCAGTAGTGTTCATACTCGGGGTGTTGCATAGCGAAAACTTGGAGAGGGAAGTGGGCGCTACGGTAGATGCCGTGAATATCGGCACCACTAGGGTTCTCGATCGTCTCGCCAAATCGTCCGGGGTACATGAGTCTCATTTGAGGCTCACTCCAGAGCGATACTAGGCCTCGGAACTCAGCAGGGACGTTGTCATTGATGATGCGCTGTACAGTCCACTTATCAGACCAGATGGGCTCATCAATGTTTCGCACCTGCATCAGGAAGTGAACCTGGTATTCACCACCGGATCGCAGGGAAAGCTCACTGATAAGCGCCCGGAAGTTCAGCACAGCTAGTTCAGTCCACTTGAAGCCGGTGTATGTTCGAACGACGACAGCAATGCGTCCCTTCTTGTCGCTTGTCTCCGAGAGTTCCTGAGTGTCAGGGTTGACCTGCTTGAATCGATGCTTATTGGCTTTGTAGCAATCTTCCTGTGCATCTGCCCAGTTGACATCGATGTAATTGATTTTCCCAGTCTCTGCCCAAACATGCTCGTTACCAGAAGCCTCAGTGTCCAAGCCAGTATCTAGACCGCCCTGGGCTCTGCTATAACCCAGGCCGTAAGGTCCATACCGACTGAAACGATCGAAACAGATATCGTCTCTGAGTCCGAGGAGCTTGTACGAACCGATAGCGGGATCCGGCATGTGCTGAGGAACGCCATTGTAAGCATACAGATCAGGAGCAGGTACCGACTTCTTGGAATCGAGATAGCAGGTCTTGACATCACTGCCATGGTCATAAGGAATGTACTTCTGAGGCTTAGGCACATGGTCGCTCATAGTGGGAGAGGGCATCGGAGCCTTATCAGTGATATTGGGATATTCGGGGACAAGGTTGGCTTTGCTGACAATAGTACGAAGACCGTGGAAGTACCCGTCGAGGCTGAATAGATAATTAGTAAAAGCAAGAAGTTAAAATGTTCAACGTACTGAGGAAATCTCAACCAAGGCATCTTCTCAAGTTGCGCAGCAACTTCTTTCTTTTCATCAGCAGTAACATATTCGCCTTCAGGAACAGTTTCGAGCTTTCCATCACCATCCATATCACCGGTGAGCATTACAACAGTTTCGCCGTGTGTGTTCAAGACGGTAGCGGTCGCAATGGGTTGCTGAGTCTTGGTGCCGCTCATCTTTCCAACACTGTAGCCAGAACTTCGGGATTTTACAAAAATCAGGGTGATGAGCACAGCCACGCCAAAAAGCCAGGTCAACACCCTTCGGGCATGGCAGGGTCCCAGAAGTGATCGCATACGAAGTCTGGGTTTCTTCGTTTTTTCTGAAATGATGGAATAGGGGAGAAGAGGATCGATCTTCCTGCCCGATGGGCCTCGCGAATTATTGTTGTTGCGGGCGGCCATGGTGACTGAATGGCGCCGCTGCATACTAGGCTTAAGAGTCTGGCACGCTTAGGCCGAGGGGTTGTCGGTTCGCTAGAGTTTGTACGGCGGGTGCGTGTGATGGTAGGATTTACTGGTTGAGACAGGTGATGGCGAAAATTAACTTGTATGCGGAGCGAAAGTCGTAGTGGAGCCGGCCGACATCGAAGGGTTTATTTCAACAGGTTGCAGGTGAAAGTAACGACTGGCAGTCGTCGAGATATCCTGGAAGGTAAGTCGACGAAAGATGTTATCCGATAAAGGGCGGAGGATGAGCAGACGAAAAGGCTACCTCGTCATGAGACGACGGCAGTGAGATCAAGGAGGTGAGGCTGAACAGCACAATCGCACGACGCGACGCAAACGTTTGAAGCAACACGGGATCGGTGCTCGTCGAATTTGCGATTAGAAGAAGAGGGCGTCGAGGAGAGTGACGAACAGGCCGAGCGATGAGCGAAGGCGTTGACGAGGGGGAAAAGAAAGGAGGGGGGAATAAGAGAAAAGAAGTTGACCAAGAAGAGATAGGAGGGAGAAAAAAAAAAGCGAAGCCAGGCCAGGAGAGGAGAGGCGAGAGCAGGGGATTATGGACACGGGACAAGGGGTTGCTGTCCAGGACCTTGCAAAGGGCGATAGGGGGACGAGGGAGGAAAGCACTCAGGGCAGGTCTCTACCTAAGGTAGGTAGGTACTGCACAGTACAGCTCGGATGTACCTACGGATGGGGCCCGCTAGGTACGGGGCTCCGCTAAAGGGACCGGGAAGGATGGACAGTGGATGGGGCATGGCTACCTATGGAACCTCATTTAGGGAGCAGGGACAGTCTTCTGTAGGTGACATTCACTTTCTATCTCTTACATACTGTAGATATATTTTGTACTGTGTTATTTGCACCCATCTTCTTGACTGAAGGCCTCACTAACTTAGACCTGCATCTGGTGGTGGCTGTCGCCTAGGTACTCAAGAACTTCACCTATGTCCCGGGGAGCCCGGGACGCACGACTGCACACAGGATGTTTAGAGCTGATGTAAAGAGTGCCCATCCAAAGCAGCGCTCGACGGATCACAAATAGGTGTTTCTCAATGGCTGTGTTGAGCTAAGGAGGCCATTGGCAGAGACCCTAGGAATTTTCGGGATGTGCAAACGGTACGCTGCACAGTGAATGGCGGACAGTACATGTAAGGTGTCTTCATCTTCAGTTTCGAGACCAAGCCTGCAGGGAAGCTTGTACTTCCAAAAAAGCCAAGTCTCGCTACTGACAAGGGGCCCACGGAACTTGGGTCAACGTCAGGCATTTGGAGAACATCGAAGAATTTGGACTGGAACAGGGCACCATTCAAGCTTTAGAGACTGGATACCAAAAGCTCCAGAAACGGCAATAAGTGGTTCACAGGCACCTTCTTCAGCTCGCTTTCAGCACCGAAAAGTAGATTTTGCCAAATCAACACCTTGACAGGGCCTTTTCCCTTGACGCTCTATCAGACGGTGTTGCCGGGGGTGGAGCCAGATATCCAATGAGAAACACTATATCCTTCAAATATCCAACCAACGATCGAAATCAAACGCCTTTGGGGCATATCTGAGACTCAATTGGCTGAGCAATTTGGATTTTGGCAAGTCTCCGCTGATCTGACATACAGTACTATCGATGGCTTTGGGAATCAATCGCTCAATCAATCCGTTGCAGCTCCACGTTGTAAACAATCAACAGGGCCGTTACTGTTGTGGACATGACAATGTCATCACCGGTTCTACTGCCGCCATCGCTACCGCTATCCTGGAGACGGACTGAAGCCTCACTAGCCGTTCCGTATTCTCTACAGGACGAGCATTGTCAAGGACAATCAATGGCAATCGCTTCCAGCTAAGCCTTGAGTCCTTGACCCAAGCCTTGCATCCCCTGTCATTGCGCCATATCCCAGCAACGTTCTGTCGCTTCCATCCCAATCAGAAAGATTAGAACGCGCACCAGGGGCCCCATGGAACATGGACCCGTGGGTCTCCGAGCGAGGGCCAGTCCGCCCCTATTGTTAGAGAAGGGAGAGGCTCTCGTGGCTGATTATGGCGCACTTTGTCAATCATGAATCTTCTGAGCTCAAACACTGCCATGCTTGCCTCTGGCGGTGGTTGCGCGTCCTGCAACTCCTGATCGGCGTCTGATTCGAGACCATGGACTCAGCCGCCTGTCAATCACGACAAACCCATCGCCAGTGCGGCTCTTTCTTTGTATGGTGGAAGAGGCATCAAGCATGGAACTCGGAACTGTCCCTATCGCGTCGCGATGTTAGCAGTGTGTATGCTGAGATCTCCAGCTAGCGACCAGCCTGGAAGTCAATGGGCTCAAGGCATGTCTCACTGGCAAATGAGTGCCGATAGCGACCCTCCTCTTTTATGCTTGTTGGCATCTCATTTCGACCCTTTCCGAAAAGTCGTCACTCCAATTCTACGGTAGTAAATTAGCTCTGAATCGACAACAAGCCGTTGAAACAATCCCTTTCTTGCGATATAAATCGATGTCGGGTTAGAATCTTTTACTGAACAATCAGACTCAAGACATGAGTCGGTGAATCTTAGCTACGCAAACCCCGATTCTCTCTCCCAGCCACGCCCCCTTCCGTCCAGTCGAAGGACAGGCACACACGGTGGGCGAGGGTCCTCCCGCCACGCGTCCTTGGGGTCTACTCCAATTATTTCTTTTCCACGGATGTCAAATGGTTTATGACTGTGGGCATTCATAACGGAGAATTGTATCAAGTAGAACTGTTGGAGATTGATGCACACTGCTTTTCTGTAACGTTGGTTGCGAAGCCTTGTATGCCGATCCGATCCAAGACAATGTTAACGTCAACAACAATCTGAGAATAGCAACCTGGCCCCCACTATCGGTCTTTTTTAGGGTCAGCCAGCGTACCGATTTGATTTTACAGAATCTCACGATTAGCCATTCAGTCTGTCGCAGTCTAATAAACCGCATATCTAGTTGATCCTACCTAAAGTAGAGCAACGGCGAGTTCACTCATTCTCAACTAATCTGCGCTGCGATTCAGCAGAGGCGAGGACCCATGACCGTTGAAGTTTGAACTGTTTTCCTGGCCAAGCTTTTAGCCATGGTTGCATCGCGAGAAGTCGCCAACGCCACAGGTGGCACCTCTAAATGAAGTTAAGCGACAGGGGGCTGGCGAGGAAAGTTGACAATAATAAACCGCACATGTTATCTCAGATGGGCAGCAGGAGATTGCCAAGGGCTGCTCACTTGCTGACACGAAGTCACAAACTGGGCGTTTTAGTGCGTGCAAGGGGCGAGCGAACCAGTTCTGCAGATGCATGCATCGCCTTGCCTAGTCAGGTTTCTGCTTACAAGACGTTGCAAATCGCTGACTTGTTAATTAGCTCATCGTTCACTGCGATGTATTCTTTTGTCTGTCATCATTGTGTGTACAGCATACCGTGGATATGAACAGAACCATCGGAAACACCCGTGACTCAGCATGTTCTATTGTTGGAGATGCACTACGCTACGTGGTATATGCTCCACGACGGAGACCCTTCACATAATATCCCCGTTCTCGTGTTTCGTCCGTGTAACGTCTTGCTGGCGATTATGCTGCCACAGGGCTTGCTGACTGGGGATTGTACCACTGACTATGGTGTGGGGGTTTCCCGAGTCTACTTGAGGGTTTGCCGATGTCGTTGCAAAAGTATAACGCATTATCGTATCCACTGTGTTTCTCTATTAGTGTGTAGAGTTGAATATGCTTGATATTTGAGATCCGATGCCTTCGTATTCTTAAGCGAGTGTTTGACTTGCCTCAAAAGAGGATCCGCCATTTTCTGATCAACATATTCCTTGGCAGTCAGCAAGTTTATCGTTACCTGGTCATTTCCTAAAGTCCCCAATCCCAATTGATACTAGAGGCAGTCGTTGCAGAGAATCCAATCTCCAAAGCTGTGCAAGGTCATTTCAAATGGGGCGGGTCTCGCGGTAAGGCCAGGTTGGAAAGGCTGGTGTTGACCAGTCACCACGCGGCAATTGACCAGCCCTGCATCGCTATCATCTTATTTTGGCGTCTTGAGCTAGGAATTTCTCATCTCAACCACTTAACTCAACTGGGGTTGAGATTGACTTGCGGGCCGGAATCCCTCAAAATCTCACCCAACAGAGACCAATACTAGTGTAGCTCATCATCCTGCGTTGCGTTGCACGCAGGAACTCGACATGAACAGAGAAGGGATTCTTACATTTTGCAAGGTGTTCATGTATCGTCCCCCCGACCCTATTGTATCATATCGTATCGCACAGGCTAACAGGCCAAGACGTTGAGGCCAAGGTAGTCCTGTGTAACCTTGAATTCAAAGAAAACAACAAGCACATAAGCCTATGTAAGTAAGCCTAACACTAGGCCTAATGTTAAAGTTGCGTTATCTTTCTGCTACACTCCGTATGCACATTTCCATTCACTGCACCCTTCCCAATTTGAGGATGCCACAAAACAAACATGGCTTGCGTTGATACAGTTATCGGTTGGTTACATCTGTCAGCAAATGGGTAATAGTTAGTAGTAAGGCCCTGTAGTGTAACAGTGGCAACGGGGAAAATATTGTAAGGCTGGCTGGCTTATTATTAGCTCCCAGGTTCTTCGGTTCCCATCTGACCAAGGCTGGGGTGAACGACAATCTTTGGCATTTCTCCCATGATATATCACATCATAATATATTGTATCTATGACATGGAATTGATGATTGGTGAGTGCAACGTGTTTATCATCTTTTATTTTCTACTAGTCCCTCTGAAGTGACAGCACTAGTTTGTAGGAAAATAAGGGCTCGCGGGAATGCCAAATAACCTCACCACTTCACTTCTATGCCCTTATTAGATTCTCAGTTCTATTCTAAATGTTGGCGGATTAGTCTCGTTGTCCTCGGTACAGCTTGCGCCTATTTCTGACTAATGATGTCTCCGCAAGTTGTCCCTATCTCGTCCCATTCCTTTGCAAGAATCAGGTCTCACGGCCTATGTTTCGGCTCTGCTGTTCTGGACCACTCCTGTCAGACGCAAAGCTTGGTCTCAATATTTGAGCGCTTTTGTATCGATCTGTATCACATATCATGATCGGCTTTGGCCTCGTTCTCATCTTCCTTAGGACCCTCTAGCCTTGCTTGAGTTCTCTCTCGCCAGCCCTTCCCCCATCGAATTGCAGCCATGGTCGCCAGAGCTGAGCCTATCAAGTACGCTGCTGAGATGGTCGAAAACCATCCGATGCCGACTGCTTCGACTGCTGGCAGAACCACAGCTGAAGCGATGCATCCAACCAGATATCTTGCGAAAAAGTTGGTTGCAGCCACCTCTGCCCCATGACCAGGCATGACATCGAGACAATAAGTGTTGTACGAGGGAAAGCAAAACAATTGCGCCACGCCCTGTACGAACATGGCAATAACAGGCACCGGAATACCCCCAACCTCCCTGTCGACAGTCCAGCCATATACCAGCATGCTTCCCGGCATAATTGCGCCCATGAAAGGCAGGGTAGATCGAAGTCGATCTTCCGGTATACGGACACCTCCACGCTTCTTAATCCATCGCTTGGCCATCATGTCCGCCCAGTGCCCCCCTCCGAAAGTCCCTACCAGGTAACCGAAGCCGGGTGCCAGGTAAAACAGACCCGACAGCAACGGCGAGTCGAGCTTGAAGCGGGGATTCAAAACATAACGGACCGGTGTTAGGAGGCTGTACATGTTCCATGTTAAGGATGCACTACCACAAGCCACCAGTGCAATATTGAAGAATCGAAATAGTCGCAAGACTCGCATCGGACTGATCATGCCGAGAACCTTCAGTGTCCTTTTCTTGCCCGAGAGGCTTTTCAGATCGTTGATCTTGAGGTGATGGGCTGTTTCGCATACAACAAAGTACACGCCGAGTACCCCGGTAGCAGCCAGTCCTGTCTGAAGCCAAAAGATACTCCTCCAGGACGAATATGTTACAATAATACCACCCAAAAATGGTCCAAATGCAGGACCAACAAGTGTGCCGGTCAGAAACCACCCCATTGCTGCACCGCGCTCTATTGGACGGTAGATGTCACTATTTCTTATCAGTATCAATGATTCTCAGAGCACTCGCTGCTATTGAAG
Organism: Fusarium odoratissimum NRRL 54006; assembly: GCF_000260195.1. NCBI lineage: Eukaryota > Fungi > Ascomycota > Sordariomycetes > Hypocreales > Nectriaceae > Fusarium > Fusarium odoratissimum. Next base: position 198,344 of record NW_022158696.1, on the reverse strand, counting down.
CTCCGGGAAGATCGAGCTGGCCGTTTGAGTAAATAGCCAGGCTCCAAAAGTTGATTGCTCAGAGTATGAATACTGAGCAAGTCTAGGTTAACGTTCCGGTCACCAATAAGATGGTTCACTGTCCTACCTTTGGCCTGGGGTCCTTTCAAGGACATGAGACAGTTTATAAGTAGAAGAATGGAAAACCTGGCAACTTACCCAATGCATGCTGGGCCGATGAGAATGAAAGCTGTTCCCCCAAACGCTGAAGCCGCCCGAAAGACAATAAACGAGGTGAGGTCAGGGGCCAATGCAGTGGCTAGGCTGAGTAAGAAGAAAATAGTTGAAGAGGACAAGGCTGCCTATGGGGATGTCAGTGTTTCTTCCTGCTGTTACGGGCACAGCGTCAAAACTTGGGGAACGAATTGACCTCCTGGTTCCAGCCAGAGCACCGACTGAAGCACACCACAAGCACTTACGCTCCGCCTTCCATAAACCTGGCTCATGGGTCCCCAGAATAAAGGTGATAACGCCATAACAATCATATACGCTGCATTACTCAGGTTTATAATGCTTCCCGTGCTGTTGAAAGTCTTCGCAACCTCTGGTGTCGCTGCTAACACTGAAGTGCTCGATATTGGTGATAGGAACGCCCCAAACGACAGGACGGTCACGATAGCAACTTTGCGTCTTGAGGAAACTTTGTCAAAGATCTCATCACCTGCCTCCCGGTAAGGCACATTGCCATCTGACGCAGTGATAGTGGCAGCCGGTTCGAAAGCATCGTGGCCAGATATGTGTGATGTTGTGCGGTTGATAGCCTCTTGGTTTGGGACTCGGACTGCAGTCTGTGGAGAAGATTCTTCCTCGCTCATGGCAGATGATGATATTTCATCCTGTGAATCATCTAATGTCTTCGGCATGGTAATCGGTGGGCTCTAAATGTTGATTTGGGTTTCCGGAAAGAATGTGGATTTACATTCCCGCTTCAACCAAAAATGATACAACAACGAAATATTTCCTAGAAGTATAGGAATTCAGAGTAACAAAGCAAACGGGACGAAAAGATCAGCAGCTACAAGGCATATTGGCACATGGGAGCTCCACACAAGGAACATGCAGACTTCATCCCTAAGAGCCCTCGATTATCACATCCTAGCAAAAGCAGTACCAAACATGGGATCATCCCCTCTCCACTTCTTCATCACAGCCGAACCTCGAGTGATCAATCATCATCGATGCATACATAGTCCCTGGTGTGTCTGTAATATCCACATCGCATCTATTCCCGATCAGCTCCATTACCGGTTAACGACATCCATGACCAAGCGGACGAAACGCGTCCCTTCAAGTCCCCAGGACTGGAGACATTTGTGAGTGACTTTTCAAGAATTCGGAGTGCATTCCGGCGCAATTTGTTACACTGAATTTTGGGTTGTTTTGGGAGCAACCCGGACATCGGCGCTTGTCTTCGGGTGCGGTCTGCCGGGTCGGAATGGTGCTTCCGACACGGTCATTGTGAATCCACTTTTTGTTCGGAGGTACCGTTCAGGCATTCCGGTATGACAAGATTGCCTAAACAAATCAAACATAGGTAGATACAAAAATCTGGTCAATGAGGTTTAGTGGGTCAAATCTCTGTTTAATCTTGTTTCCTATTACAGCACCTACAAGCAAACACCAAGTTGTAATACAAGTTCTGTCATACAATCAGATGCTAGAACGCCAACTCCTCCCAATGCTTGTGTATATGCTTGTCCAGTAGTCTCAACGAAAAGCCATGCCTCCCCAGGGTATTCTCATATCTAAACATGCGTCCCATAGCTCCTCCGCCATTCTTCCTAGGCCAACAACTTCTGTACACGATTCTGTAGTACTCTGTCGACGGGTTGGCTGCTACGCTGCACAACCACGTTTTCTCTGCCTCCGATTGTAACGACTCGAAGCCACTCCGGGGCAACCTCGCTGGCAATCAAACGTACGCAAGCTGCGCCCTCCTCCTTGGATACCGGAACCCGGAGAGAGTCTTTGAGCTTCTCGAGTATAACTGCCATCGTAAAAGCCTGTCGTGGTAGGGACATTGGGTTGGATAGGCTCAGCATTGAAATGGTTGCTGCAACATCGCCCACGCGGTTAAGAGCCGCACGTCGCTGTAGCTCGGGCCCAGAAGGGGGAAGTGGCTCGTTGGCTTTAGCTAATTGTTTTAATCGTAACCGATCAAGAAGGCTCATCTTTGTGCCATCTGGGTTGAGGAGGGGGCTGTTGGATGCCGCGTTTTGTTTTGCTGCCTTCTCGTGCTGCTTCGTCACAATGCCACTCTTAAGCTCTGACAGCGCACGCTGTCCTTTGTTCAGAATTGGATTCGCTGTTGTTCTGTTGTCCATGTTCTTTATATCCACTTGGGGAAGCTCGTTCAGCGAGAGGTTATCCAACGGAAGGTCAATGTCCATTTCATCGGCGGAGCGTTCGGTGCCCAATGCTCTCAAATTGATCTCGAATTGCTTCAGCAAACGCTCTTCATGGATTGGTGCCATGTCGATAGAAGAGCGCTCAACACAAATCTTTCCCCGGCCATAGTCGGCAATCATGAATGGTGAATGAGTGTTGGTTTTTGTTGAAGTTTGTATAGCGATGCATCGTCGGATATCCTCGATGGTGACCTGGCGTTTACCCCACGACTGAGAAATGTGTGGCGCAAGTGTGCGTATGTCGATAGGTGAATTGTTGCCGTTATGAGCAAACTGGATCATAATTGTCTTGACAAACGACCGGTGTATGTCAACGAGCTCAGCAAGATGGAGAGGAAGTGCATCCTTGTCGACCGTGTGTTTGCGCAGCGTTTTGAATACATTGTCGAGTTTGGTTTGCACTGTCTTTCCTTGCCTCTTGCTCTCAGAAAGAGGCGTGGTCCCTATAGGCTTGTGGGCAGTTCTTGCCCTTGAAGGGGTTGTCTTTGCAGTTCGTTTGCCTTTTGCAAATGGTATATTCTTCTCGACCAGGTTTGCAACCAGTTCCTGGTTTCTTGATCCGGGCTTTATGGGTGTGGCAAGTTCATCGTCACTACTGGGTGCGAACGAGGCAGTCCGAGCCTTGGTTCTCGGATGGACATCTTCTCGGTCTGTGGCCGCTTTTCGTTTCCTAGTGGTTACCGAAGATGAAGTTTGGCCGACGATTTTCTTGGCATTATCGTTTGGGGTACAAGTTTTCGAGACACGGGTAAAGTTGGTGATGGAATGGCTAGCAGAAGGTGCAGCTTGGCTGCGCCTGGCCGGTCGAGGCATCCTCAAGTTTCTGTGAGAGTTGAAATATGTGAGGAAGCGATTTTAAGTGAAGGAGCAGATGAGAAAATCGAAATATCAAGAACGATCTTTGCAAGAAAAGATGTCGTGGTCATTAAGTAAGAAGACCCAATCACGGAAGTTGCAGTGAAGAGAATTGCGAGGATTGGGAAAGTAAAGGTGATGTCTTGGAAAGTGGAAGCCATATCCACAAAAAGATGGAATGTGCTCCGTCGTCAAGGGGAACGTGAAGACCTAGACGCGTTCTGGCGTGCTCATCGCGTCTCACACGCGTAAAGCTGTCCCACAAACTCGCGAATAAAGTTAAGTGGTGCACGGACCTTTCTAAATCCTCGTGAGCAGCCAGGCCATAAAGACAGATGCCTACTTGTAGAGGTCCAGTATGTAATATTGACCTACTAAGTGTACTAACCTAAGGTAGGCAGGTACTAGGCTGGTACTGTTGTATGCAGGTTCGCATCTCGGCTCCCGTTCCTAAACTTGGTCAAATTCTGCCCTGCTCCCGAGGTGTCGATACGAATCAGCAGGCACAACTGATCTGTATTTCTACGGCCGTGTTGTCATTTCTATAGGCTCTAGGTAGGTACGGTAGGTAAGGAAGGTACCTACCGACTTATAGTACTAGGTAAGTTAGGCATTGTCTGTTGTAGGCACTACCTAAGCTTCCGAATGAGATGTTCCCCTAAAGCCTCCTCCGTATGTCTATATGGCTCGAAAGTCGGTATAAGTGTTAAAGTCTGTCTGTACTCCTAATACAAGGGCAAACTGAACGTCTTTGTAACCCTAGCCGTGCTCCCCCGACACTGGCTCGGGTATTACCAGTAAAATTGTTGCTTTACAAGACTAGGTCAAGTACATTTTGATGTAGTGGCCTGATGGACAAGCACACGTACCTATATGTCTAGAGTATTTGGGGTACTCCGGAGGGCAGCTCAACCGTATTTGTATAATATGGTGGTCCAGCAGGTCAACCAGGGTTATTTGTTTCTCAGCACGCCAGTATTGGATATCATGATATCGCTTGGGTACACATGATTGCATTTCTAGCTCGCGAAATATTGTGTTTATATAGTACAAGAGCAGCAGTGATCGTTAGTTCTCTAACCTCATTAACAATATCTCTCAGAAGAACCAAGTGAGAGCTATACATGATTGACCGTCTAAAAGAGACATGAAGAACGGCACCTAGCTATAAAGCTTTTTGCTTGCTCCTTGGATCAAATCAATGCGCCGTTATCCGAAATCCACAGCCTTCATGATGGTTTGCATAAAAAACAACACTTCGTACTCCAATCATTCGATTTGCACCAAGACTCCGGAGCGCACTAGTATGATATCGCGATAACGCCGGCAGAACAAATAGCAAGCAATAAAACATTCTCCGAGGGCCAAAAAAATTGGTCTCCTGACCCATTTCTATGTACGGGGTACATGGGTAGCGAGGCTTCGCCAGAGCCATTTAAGTTCCCCAGCTAGAAGACTTGCAGCTCAGCGGCGGCCAGACGTGGTCCAATGTTCGGGCCTAAAGCTAACAGGACTGGGTGGGGGAGGAGCAGGTACGGTATAGTCATCCTCTTGGATATGATGGACTGGAGTTGAGGGGCGGTTCGTTTTGGTGGAAAGAGTAGCAGTGATACTGGTGTAGAGGAGGTCTTGCGAAGTGACGACTCTCATGTTGCGAGGCGCAGCCTGGATTGAAGAGGAGCGTTGACCAGGCATCTTTCTTTTTCGCTTCAGAAGACAAGAAACAGAGTCGGGTTTCTGGGTGAATGCGCTGTTAGGAGAATATCCATTGACGTGGGTGAAGCTGACTTATAAGTCAAGAGATACAGTACACACCAGAATAGAAACAAAGCGGCTTGCGTAAACTGTGGATATGTGATGGAGCTAGCCCCAGTGTGACTTTGTGATACACGTTAGGTCCGAATATCGTATCCTTAGGCTCGAGCGTACACTGATAGCAAGGTTTCTTCTTCCCTTTTCAAGTTTTCTGCGCCGACCTGAGGTTTTGAGGTCGCCACGGAAGGGGTATCTCAGCAGCCGGGATATCGGGCAATGGTTGCTGTTGTTATGTGAGGCCAGGGCTTTCAAGGTCCAAGTGAAAACAACTGAAAGATCTTGCGCGTATACAAAGCGGCCACGGTCAAAGACGAAGGAATGAAAGATCAGTATAAGCTTTTTCAGATAGGTAGGTAAGGTTAAGGTAGGGAAGATATAGGAAAAGAACGATCCGGGGAAGAGGGTGGACGGCCAGTTTATAAAGGGGAGGGTTATTGCTAGGGAAGGAGAAAAACGATAGGGATGGGATGAGATAAGTGAGGTACCGTATTATCGACGCAGCCCGGGTACCTCATCTCACAACCCAGCCTGAGCCTGATTTGAATGAAAACCAACCCAGGTCCCAACCAAAGCCGGGGCAGACAAGGGCGCCACTGTCATTGCACGATACCGACGCCGTCAATACATTACCAGCGAACGGCATTGACAGGGCGAGCCGGCCTATGAGACGACGACATAACAAGCCAACAACCTAACAAGGGCAAAAGCGACAAAACCTGGGGAACAGCCAACAGGGCGGGTGCCATGTCTTGGCTTTGGTGCTAAGGAAGCAGGTACATGTTTCTACCTGACCAGGTATCCATGCGCGGCAACACGGAGAAGAGGACACACACCATGTATAACATCCCTGACCTGGATACCCCCAGAAACTCCCGTGGCCCTTTCGATGAAGTCTTGCATTGTTTTGGCGTTTGCTAATGACGGACAAAGTTACTATGCACCTATCTATATATGTTCGTAGGGAGGAGACCACTTCCGCCCATCAGAAATCTTGGTGTGTATCGTTGAAACTGTCTTGATATGACAAGCACCACGGCGAGATTATGCAAAACATGCACGGTCTCTCCCCTTCCTCAAGAGCCACATTATCGAAGGGGGAAGGTATAGATACAAACACTGACTAGCAACCCATTTGAGTCCACTTAAAAGAAAGAAAGAAGGAAAGGCATTGGAGATGTGACTCTGATTTTGCTGGTTTACAGCCAATAACTGCCTCGCCCGTGACTGCCCTACATCATGCCGATATCATTGGAAGGACTTCAACCACTGAACAAGTGTGTTGTTACCAGGATCGCCCCGAACAAAGGTATCCCAGTTCTGTGATGCTGCCGCCTAGCACAGAAAGAAAACATCAAATACGCCTAAAAGGGGAACGACAAGACGGAAGGCCGACGTGCAAAGAACATCAAAGGTCGTCATCATCAGCTGATGAACGAGGCCTCGGTCTGTATCTCAGAACCTGCACAGAAGGAGAAGACAAGTATCAGATACGTTCATGATCCTACGACTAATTACGAACAAGCCATCGCCAGCACCAGCTTTCTGGACCACAGACAGCGAAACGTCAGTGAGGGAGATGCATGCCAAGCAATTTTCTTTCTGGTGCAATTCTGAATCGATTGTGGGGGCCATAGGCCTGCTCCCGAACAGACAGGCAGCCCCGGCTTCCTAGGCAATTCGATATCTTCTAGAAGGCCGGCCACTCGCCCAAAGCAAAGGGGTAAGCGAGAATTTATTGCTAGCACCGTGCGGTTTTGTCCCTGGCAGTTATTTGTGATTCTTAGTATCCAGCATTGACAGCAAACCAATCTTGGTCTCCGTGCCATGGATGGACCACAATCAAAATGACACTTTTTGAAATGATGCCTTGAAGGGCAATCGGTAAGCGCAAACCGGTGGATATTCAAGTCAATGGTCCGGAATATGCCCAGTCAAGCCGCGTTGATAAGAACTCAACACTGATCCATTTAATCATATCCCTGGCGGTGTATCGAGACACACCCTGCCACGTCGAATATGCTCAATGGACTGGTGTTGCCTAGGCGTAACGATACGTGCCACAACCTGAGTAGCCTGCCGTCACAGCACTTGAGTGTCTCTGACATAGCAATGGATGTCTCATTACATAACGGGCACTGAGGAATGTCTATGCAACAAACAACGCGGTAATTAACCTGCCAAACCAGGGAGATAACCACACTTTGAGTCAAAAGGGGTCAGTGGAATCACGACTGTTTTGATTAATCAGCCAACTGGAAGTTATTTACCGAATCCAGTGTAAGTAGATGGCTGAAAGCCGCATACATATGCATATGCGCTGAACACAAACGTCAGGCAGCTTACCCGTGGGAGAATCTGTTGAGGGATACGAGGCGATAGGAGGTGTCTGTTGCTCCGGCCTATGATTCCGAAAAGCTGGTCTAGCTTAGGAAAGCTATAGACTTTACCCGAGATAACCATGGAAGGCTCAGCGGATCACCAAACATACCATAATACCTCAAGAGCAAGAGGTTCAAGGCCCTGGGTAATGGACATAGTCGTCCCCTATGTGTATTGAACCATACCTAGGCTCCAGACGAGTGAAAGTCCGTTTTGTGTGTATAAGCGACTGGAGAGAAACATATGTATGACGATACTTCCAACTTATTGGTACATTATTCTACCCGCACCACTTGCTTTCAGCTTTTATTTCATGTATATCTGATTTCCCCACTGCTACTGAGTGAGGTAGAGTCGACTCCGTTATGGCCATATGTCAGCGCCAAAGGGACGCGACATAGCATGGCCCCAACAGGGAACCATTAGCGCTCCGGCGCCCCCGAGAACTGGCCTCGCCGTGAGAATTGGTGAATTGTAATACTTACCTTACCTATAACTCACCCCATGCCTATCCTGTCGTGTCTTTTCTGAGCAGGTAGCAGTTATGTTTACTGACACCTGTACTTGGCAGAGACTGGGCTGCAAAGGTTGGTGGGGCACCGGAAGATATGTCCGTGGTGGGGGGCTGGGGTTAGGGGGAGTAAGTTAGAAGCGGTAGTACACCACTGTACTGTAACCGGGATCTTACGAGATTTCCTAGATGTGATGGTTGACGCCGTATCCATGTACCTGGGTTTCCGGCTGATGTCTATTTACCTTCTGATCAGGGCGAGATCAACCAGGGGAGGGAAACATAGATATCGATACGTCAAGACGGTGGTTCGTACTAGGTATGATGAATGAAATTTATGGTGAGGAGGACCCATGGGCTTGTTCCTCTAACGTGACTTGCAAGGAACTGACGCCTTGCTATTAGGCAGCTGTTGAAGTCATGGTATACGATGAGACGAACGATAAAGATGTGCGGACTTCAACTTGAGCACAAGGAATGAGAGCATGCTCGTTACTCATTAACCAACGCTCCCAAATCGTGATAGATCCTGGACTCATAAGGGTGAAGCGTTCTGGTCACCCATCAAAGGCGTTTCATCTGGCATTCTGCTGTCTCATGGGATCAGTAACCCTGAGGGCTCTGCCGATGTTGTTAAGACCTTTTTTCCTTCGAATTGTTGTATGCAATATCCTATCATATTTGCTAGGTCTGCTTATGGTTATGTGCTTACAAGCCATGTCTAGAACAGCCTTAGATAAAAGGTAGATAGCTAAGTAAGGTCTGCTTATGATTCAGTAACTGTAAGACAGGACAAGCATCCGACTAGCTTATGAAATGATTGAGATGGTCTGAAACAGACATGCAGTATAGTGCTGTAATGGGAATGGGGGGTTGTATGTCAATATGTAGTTGTTGATAGCAGATTTGGCAAAGCGATATCACGGATTCACTACCATTTAGTGGTCCCACACAAGACAACCCATGCTTTATCAGTTCAGCAGTGATGAGGTACAGGGCCCAGAATCTTTTCCAATCACACTTGACAGAAATGGACAGATAAAGTCTAGCTCAATATCGACTATAGTGATTTGGGCTTTGCGTCCTTTCTCTAAGTAACAAAGTAGAGGAAGACATGATGGACCACGTAAGGAGCAGTAATGCCAGTGTCATCACGGCCGGATCATGTTTCACAGGAGAAGTAAGAACATGGGAACAAGAGTCGTCCCACAGGTGCATGAAAGAATCATGCGCTTTTGAACCCTTTTTCTACCTACAAATATAATTCTTTCCATATCATCATGCATGGCAACTATTGCAACTTCCATGATCCATGCCCAGACAAAAAGGGCCCCCTTCACTTTTCGCCTCTGTTTGTAGAAGCACTTCGCGCCGTCGTCGCAGTTCCAGGAGCTGCCTTAGTCTTCCGTCGTGTCGGCTGATAAACGTCGTTGAAGTTCATGGCAACACCAAGAAATCGCATATCCACATCTGGTTGATATGCAAGATCACCAAGGAGGATCTGCACACGAGTTCGGAACGATGCACCCAAGTGTCGAAGACGCTCTTGTAGAACGGGGAACTCGGAGGCCACGCCACCAGAACCTGTCATCGGCGTGTCACGGCCATCGTGATCATCGTTGTGTCGTGTGGTACTTCTTACATCGGCCTCCTGACGTTGCGTAAAGTCTGATACGCTCCAGCTGTAAAGTCCGTCAACAGAGTCTCTGTAGCTGAGCATGAACCGCAAGATTTCACCGAGCTGCATCATATATGTCGTGCGGTCATCTTCATCAGAGCTGTGCGTACGTCGTTTTGCCCCGAGAAGACCTTTGTGCGTGATGTCGTTGAGGTACCGTGTATGCGCCTTGATCAGGTCGTCCAACGTGCAGTCCTCCTTCTGGATCCGTTTTTGAAGTTCGCCCCACGAGGATTCGATGACCTCAAATAAGATGTAGTATTGGAGCTGGCCCACAAAGTGAATCATCTCGGCCAGAACGCCACGTGTTGACTTCCACGTTTGAGAGACGGCAGGGTCGGAGTTCTGAAGAACTCCACGAGCACCTGTCATGCACTTCCGCCAGGTTGACAGTACTGCAAATTCTACTCGCTTGATACGCCAGAGAAAATTGAAGACTTTCAGGTATTGTCTATTCCCCCACTCTGTCACTACAACATCGACAGGTGCATCGATCTTATATTCAAGGGTAAAGCAATCCCATCCGATATCACCATGAGATAGTTGCAGCATGCGGGCATCCAGGCGCCGTAGAACCTCGGGAGAGTCATACTGGGCATTTGATCCTCGGATAGCGTGTTCCAATTGCGCCGTTAAAGTATGTCTGTACTGTGCCCCAGCTGGACGGTCAAGGTTGGCAGCCAGAGATTCCATCAGGAGTGCAATAAAATCTCCCTGCCCTAGGAGGATGTAGTTCTTGAGCGCCTGAAGATGTTTAAATAAGTGAAACTTATTGGCCATCAAGTCGATAAGACGCTTCATGGTGGTCTTGTAAGCTTCATCGATCCAAGCTTCCAAGGTAGCTGTGTCGCCATACCTTAACTCTTTGGAAGCAGCTTTAGAGTAATCCTCAACCCACATGGCATCACCGCAGCTATGTCGGATGAAGTTTAGTGACTTCCCGATTAGAAAGACCTTCTGGGCAAAGTCCTGAGTAATGATGCTGGGGATCATGTCTGCAGCGATCTCGAACTTGTCCTCCCAGACATTGCCTGCGCCCTTTGCCTTCGCTTGGTCTTTGTCAGGAGCCTGCTCTCTAACGAAAAATTCCTGGAAAGGATCGGACAGTTCACCGTCATAAATCCAGTGCCTTAAAATGTCGTAAAATGGCCGTGTGAAACTTCTTAATAGTCTCTCTGCGAATGCGGCCACCACAGGATCTCCATGGGAAGAAGAGAAACTATGAATCAGGGAGACAAGCTGGCCCCCTCTGTTCTTCTCAGATTCCTCAGCAATGAGGCTCATTAACCTGAGGCCCATCGTTGCTTCGCGTGTCCATACTACACATCTTTTGAGTGTGACACCTGTTCTCCCAATACCTTCTCTTGGAGCCTCCTCGTCAAGAGAGGCAAGTGCTCTTCGTATCTGAGTCTCAAGAGTTGCTATCAAACTTAAATATGACTTAAGCTCACCGTGGATAGCAGCTCTGAGGCTTTGACCTAGAAGCCCTTTTGCAGGAGTCTTGCAAAATCCGTCGAGGCCGCGATAAAGCAGCGAGGGCTCAGCCAGAGTGTGAAGTAGGGAAATGATTGGTAAAGGAAGTGTCGCCGGTAATTTGATAAGATCTGATTTTGCGAAAGGTAGATTGGTTGATGATAGTCCCTGGAGAGTAAAGGGAAGATCTCTAAGGATAACCGACTCCGGAGGCTCTATTTCCGAATAATTATTTGCCAGCAAGGTTGATTTCAGTGAAACATCTCTTTTTGCTGGCTCAAGACGTGGATCCCCCTCCTTGCTGGATTGCTTGCTCTCTTTTTGTGGAACTTTCTTGAGTCCCTCTGATTGAAACGCCTCCTTGAATTGCTCCTCTTCAAATCGAGAGGCCCTACTGGTACGTTCCCGACCTTGCCGTTTGATAGCATCTCGACTGATGGCGTCTCGGTAGTTGGGCGCCGAAGGCTTCACCGGGCTCAGTGGGAGCGGTTCGCTAGGGTCTGGGGAATCAGCGAGCTGATAAAGTAGGTAGAGTATTGCCCATTTGTGTTCTAGCACAGGAAGTGAAAGCAATCGGGTATATAAATTCGAGAAGCGCAGAGCTTGGGTGGGATTGCTCTGAATGAGCTTTCGTTTTATAAGGTCGGAGGCGTGGTTGACATCAGAAGAAATGGCGGGGGAAACTGGGCTAGACCGTGAATGGTGAGTTTTGGCATATTGCTCGGATACATTTTAGAAAATGTACATACCTGTCTATTATAGATTTGACAATTTCGAAGCAAGTATCGTGACGTTCTTGCGCAACATCTTCAGGATCATTGGGATCACTGGGTACGATGTGGGTTATCAGGCTGTCAATAGCGTTGGTGATGCGATCGGGAGCCATGACGGCATCGTCGCGGGCCACTCAAGTGTAGGTATAGGGCTGGTGATCAATATAATTGCAGAGAATCTTTGTTCAGGAGGTAATTCAATCAAGAAGTTTATGCGCAGGCGAAAGTTCTGGGTAACTTGTCCAATATCAGCGTGATTGGGATCATGAAGCTCAGACGCGACAGGCGCGACAGACAAAGTTGGTAGTGATGCAGGGCGAGTTGCTTAGTGCCTTTTAGAGGTTGAATGTAGCGGGGACCTGGTCTCCCTCGACTATTAGGCGACGATTCAAGTACAAAAGACCTTAACAGTGCACTGATATATCCCTGGCTGGGTGTGCTCGCGGCAAAAAACCAACTACACTCGAAACCATCCATTCACCTTTAACCTCACGTCAACAGCAGAACGAGTCGCCCATCAACTTACACGACGCAACATGCCTTTTTCATCAGCTTAATGTCACCATAGTGATCGCATCAAAGCACCCGTTCGTTTCATCCAACTCATGTGTCTTTTTATCGCGCCGCGCCGCGCTATTTTGTCGCACGCGACGCTGTCGCTTATTCAACTCCTATCAAGATGCCAGACATCGACCCCGCGGCTTTGAGCCGTCCATCCGTCAGCCTCTCGACGCCTATTTTATCCAACAAGACACTTGCTGGGACTATCTCTGGTGCGCCAAAGATAGCAAAGTCTAGTCAGATCATTCCCGCCCGAATTGATCTCGAACCACTGTATACTGCGCTCAAGGCTGCCATTGGCAACGAGAAATGGGCAATATATAAAGAATCAACGACCGAGTTCTTGATAGGTAGATGCTACGACATCTATCAAATACACGTGCGCGATTGCTCACATATCTTTAGGACGCTTAAATCAGACCGAATATTCTGAACGAATAGACCCTATCCTCGCAGGCCCAGGGGACAAGGAACACCTACACAATAATCTCATTGCTGCCATATACGGAAATGTTACTCGAGAGATGCCCGATCAAGGGCTGGCACCCTGGGTCAGCGCCAACGATAAGCCTGCGGCGACGACAGGGACCAAGCCAGTATCCGGGGATGCTACGGAGCGGAGGTTGAAGGGAGATGTAATGCAATTGCCAACCCGAGACCGCAGGCGCATCAAAGATTTGGTCCAGAACGATGTCAGTGTCTCCATGCCGCCTCCTATCCAACTGCTGACCAGTAACAAGTGGGATCCTCATGAGAGCATATCCAACATCTTTGCAGACACACGTCGCAAACTTTCTACAGTAACAGATGCCACCCCGACAGTAGGAGGCATAAACAACATGAGTATGTATTCTATCGAAACGCTTTTACTTTGGCAAAGCTCTAACAAAGTGCAAGATTTCGACTTAGAAATTCGAAAACGTTATGCTCAACCTTTGGCGGTCGAATCTGGCGAATTCCCTGATATCAATATGATCTCTGGCCGAATGCTACCCTCTTGCTACGAGGCAGGACTGGTCAATGGGCACACAGTGGATGCCCCCCAGTTTCTGTCGGTGGCTGTGGAAACTTTTATCAAGGAGGTCCTTACGCAGGTCTTCAGCCGCACGAGGAGTAATGGACCTGGCGAATCAGGTAGTGCTGGGTTTGGCGTCGGGACAACATGGATTCAAACGCACAAGTACAAGCGACAGCTGGAATACGAAGAAGAAGCTGCGATACGAGGCGAAATCTCCAGAGACAAGAGCGGGCTTTTGCCGATTGAATCCAGGGCTGCGAGCGAAAGAGGCCCTTTGGGGATGTCCGATCTTCGTCTGTCCTTAGAGATGGCGGACACAGGCATGGCACAGTTCCCTGTGTTGATGACACAGGTTATATACGGATACCGGGAAGGGGAGCTGGAGAATTGGGACGACTATACCTGGGTGTGTGATCAACCACCTGAAGCCTATACAGACGAGAAACATGATTCAGAGGCAAACGGAGGACATGTTTTTGAGCTTGCGAATGGTTACCCTGATGCCATGGATATAGACACGGAAGCATGGTGGGAAGGTGCGGAAAGTCAGGATGCCGATATGCTGGATGGCATATTGGACTCGTGCCTTGCGGCAGGGTCCTGAGACGTGTCCGACGAAGCTCAAAATCTCGACTTGACTAACGTGGAGGTGGAAGGTGGACAATGCCAGACGTTACATCCATGCTGAGTCCAGCTCATCTGCATGCAACAGGGTGGACAGCGTCGATACCAGAAGCAAAAGGGCCCAACTCATCGAGCCGATTTCGCATATATATATATATATATAAGCGAAGCGTCATCGTTTGGCTGCGAAAAGCGCAGAGTGGCGTTACAACCAAGGGGGAAAGGAATATGCTAATAAGAAAGTACGGGTAAGGCAAACAAGGCGTGCAAGGAGCCGGCGTTTGACGAAGAGAGTCGTGATTCAGTACAACAGCTCGGAATCAGGGTCCAGACGAATGCATATAATCGGACGGCTTTATCTTTGGCGCAGGGGGTTTTGGCTGATCTCATTTTTGCTTCTTCATTTGGGTTGCGGTCGTGGAAGACTCGTTTTCATGGTGTTCATATTGTATGTATTTCTATCGCTCTGTAGGGTTGAAAGTCACCCCTATACAGCATGCTATCAAGAGGCAACGAAAACTTGCCGCGGACTGGAGTAATGGGGACGTAGGGGAGGCGGTGGGATTTTTGTACTTTTATCATTACAGGAACGATACCCGAGTAGCTCGATGAGAGTAAAGAAGAAACCGCTAAGTACCTATCAATGATGGCTTGAGGGCCACTCGTTTTGTCGTGTTAGGTTAGTAGTTGGAGGCCTTCTTATAGTTGGCCCAAAAGGGGTTGAAATCGAATGAAGTCATTGAATGCCCTTTAAATGAGAGTTAAGAGATTGTTGTCAGTTGGTCTATGAAGAAGTCATTACCTTATTAATCTAAGCGAATAGAACCTTGCTGGGAATGAACAATAGTGATAAAAAAGATAAATGTCGTAGCATGTTAGTTGGAATCCTTGCTACTGAGTTCATCGGAATGAGAGAACTTTGTCGGGAAATGCACCTTAACGAACTGCCAGAGCCAAATTGACGCTTTGATCAATATATTGGCCTTGAATGATGTTTGCATAGGACCAAGCAAAGAACTGTAGCGTTCAAACCAAACGAAACTTCTTAGCATGCATCCCTGCCATGCAATTCTCTATTGCCCACCGTGGGTGGGAACAAGAAATGTCGGGATTGTTAGGTGGCTAAGTACTAGCGAAGAACCAGCATCTTCATTGCATGCCAGAGTCGCCCGTAGATGGAAAGAGATGAACGCGGCGGGCCTCCGAGTTCCTAAGCCCCTGTGTTGTTTTGGGTGATTCTGCTTTGGGGAAATAAAGGCGTCAGCTCAGAAGCCTTGCTAACTAACACCAAGCCAGGATACCAGCGTCTGAGCTTGTGAAGAAAGAAAAAAACAGATACAACCTGGGGCAGCCATCGAGTCTTAAAACCCATCATAAGGGGCGAGCACTGACAAATGCTAACACAAATCATCAGGTTCTATTAGTATTGGAGAAAACTATTCTGGATTTGTGCTATGTGCTTCGTCTCTTGGGTTGTTACCTACCTTAGGCAGGCAGGCTTTGTAGGTCATTAAGGTGTCAAGAAGAGGGAAAGCATGATGGATGGATGCAACCAGTCACCTGCAGATCCACTCCAAGAAAAGGTTTCTCGGCGATGTCATGATAGACCATAAAGAATCGGCACGCACAGTAGGACAAAATCTACACAGTCCATCCAATCCTTTCATTGAAAGAGGAAGCTTGGATTCTTCCCAGTTCGGGAGCTGCACCGAAGAGCAGCAGAAGTGTCTGTAGAACAAGCGCCCGAGAAGCCCGAGCCCTCAACAGGTCCGTGCACATCTTTCTAGAAAGCTTCCCTGACGGCAACCATCTCCCAGCTCCCAATCATCCCCACTTCTCCCCATTCCGTTGGTCAGGTCTTTGGGTTTGACCAGAGAAGCTCCTTCTCTCTCTGCGCTGGGATCTATCTGCTCTACCTTACCGGCCTAGCTACCTACCTACCTTACTTTACATGCCCGCGCTACGACGGGAGACAATAACTCATCTGTTGTCTTTCCTTGTCCACCTGACTTTGTTCATCTTTTCCTGAATTCTCTCATCCTGCCTCGCGTTGCCGTTCCTTTCGTAGCTCGTTTTCTCAACACCCGCATTTGCTAAGCTCTTCATCCTTTGTATCTTCAACTTCCTCCATCGCCATCAGTCTCTTTGACGACGAGGCGGGGATTGGAGCAACAGAACCCCACTCACCTTGCTCGTCACCTCTTCCCGACCCCTTCATCATCCCTCTCAACATTACGACATCGTGAATCTCCAAAGCTGCTCGACATCCACCTTGATTCGCGAGATTCCTGTCGCCTTTTGATTTTCTCTGGTCTCTTATTATATCAAGAATTGGGCCCTTGTACCGCGCCTGGTCCCCTGATCTATAGAGCCCTACAGGATATCGTCATCCTGCTTGATCATATCTTCTCAGGTCGAAGGGTCTAGTTACCAGGATTCAACGTGAGTGATAAGCCTGTTTCTTCCTGTCCCACCCTTTCCCACCTGCAATGGAAATTTGGTCACAAGAGCTGTGCGCTTAGAGCTGTCTGGGCACTCCATTCAACGAGAAATCGTTGAGGATGGCCGGCTCTGCACGTATTAATTGATACCCAAGCTCTGCCGTTGCACCCATCCCCCCAATTCGAGTTCCTTTCAACGTTTCACCATCCCCTTCATCTTGTCCTCCGTAGCTTCATTTCTTTGATCTGTGCATGGGCTCTGCACCAGGGTCTTGATCTTAGGCCCCGCCACAACACGTCACTTTACAAGCGTGGATTGCAGCCCACGTCCAGCTTCACCTCTAGCGCATGCCCCCCGGGACTTTTCCTGTACGCAACATCCCTTGTCGTCCAGATGCCATTGATGTTTGTTCCTAGCTTCAGCTGCAGCTCTCTCTGACACTCCTACAAGCTTGTCTATCTGTTGATTTAGCCATAAGAGCGCCTCAGTAGCTGTAAGTCAAGACATCATTCCTGTGAAGCACCACGTTGCCACTTACTATTATCTCTTCATTTCCTACGCACATCCCTTGTTCGCTTTTGGTTCCAATCATTGACCTTTGATGACCCTCGCCCATTACTCGATGTATTTTCTATAGTAAACATTTTCAAAACTGGGAAGCTAACGAAACCCGAAAATAGACAATTGACGACGAGTAAGCTCTCCTCATTCGCCCCGCGATACCCCTCACCTGCGTCGACCTTCGATACTCGGCAGGGATCGATTCTCTGGCTATTTGTCGATAGCTTCAGAACACATCTGAAGAAAACAAACTTTGTTTCAACTCTAAATCATGTCTGGGCCCTTTTCCAGCCCCTTTGGGGAGAACAGCAACCCTTTTGGAACGGACAGGGGAAAGAGGACGAACACTGCAATCCATGCTGTTGCCGAAGAAGATGAGAACGATACCATCACATCTCCTACAAACCCTCGATTTGGGTCTTCGCCAAACTCCGCCTCCATGTTCTCTGGCCCTTTCGGTGGTGGTTTTGGAGGAGACTCTTCAGCTGAGGCACCTCCTCCATCGCGTAACCTCCCAAACCCCGATAGCTACCCTGCTCAGTACAATTTTGGTCGCCGAACATCAGTTTCTGCCGAATCTCTGAAGCCAAGTGCTGATTCATATGACAATTGGTCACCACCTTATCACGAGAAGTCTGCGGACCAGCTTGAACGTCTTAAACGTGCTATTGAAGGAAACTTCCTTTTCAGCCACCTCGAGGATGAACAGAGCGCTCAGATTCTGGGTGCTCTTGTTGAAAAGCCGATACCAGCTAAAGGTATCAAGGTGAGTAGTGCATACACGACGTTGAATCGGAATGCTGACAAGATGCTGTAGGTTATTAGCCAGGGCGATGCGGGGGATTATTTTTATGTCGTCGAGAAGGGATCTTTCGACGTATATGTCAATCCTACTGGCTCGCTTCAACCCGGTCCGGATGGCATGGGTAACCAAGTCGGCAACATTCAGGCTGGTGGTTCGTTCGGAGAACTGGCACTGATGTACAATGCACCTCGAGCTGCGACTGTTGTCTCAGCTGAGTCCGGTTGCACTGTATGGGCACTCGATCGTGTTACCTTCCGCCGTATTCTTATGGAGTCGACCTTCGCTCGGAGACGCATGTATGAGAGCTTCCTTGAGGAAGTTCCACTTCTTGCAAGTTTGAACCCATACGAGCGCTCCAAAATTGCCGATGCCCTTGAAACAAAGAAATTTGCAGCAGGCGAGGTCATCATCAACGAAGGAGACCCCGGCCATGCATTCTACCTTCTGGAGAGTGGTGAAGCAGATGCCTACATTGGACAGCCTGACAACAAGGTTCGCCATTACAAGAAGGGTGATTACTTCGGCGAGCTTGCCCTGCTTAATGACGCCCCGCGAGCAGCTAGTATCGTTGCCACGTCTCCAGTCAAGGTTGGTAGCCTGGGTAAGAACGCTTTCCAGCGACTTCTGGGCCCTGTAGAGGGCATCTTACGAAGGACCAAGTATCAGGGCGTTGCAACCGGTGTCGAAGAGATGGATCCTCTCCACACCGGCTAAGTCAATAGGGAGGATATATGAAAGCATGAAACTGAGGTTTGTTGGACACGCCGGGAATCCCCATCATTGGCCTTAGTAGTGCTGTTGGGTTTGCCTCGTGCTGGTTGGGTGTAAATGTTGATGGCGATGCGCCTAGGGTTGGGTTGAGAAATGAACGACGGAGGAATTAACTTTGACATGGCGTTTTGTGAGGTTTTCTACCACCTTCGCTTCCCTGAGACAAGTATTGCTAGTGATCAGAGACCTTGGTTGACATCAATATCATTATGCTATATCTCTCCACACCATGAGCAGTAAAAGGCAACGAGATTGAGATTAGAAAGTAACCATTGACGACCAATCTATTAAATTAGAGGAAATCCGTTAGACTTTAGTCTGTGTGGCTTCCTTGAAAGATTCTAAACCGAAGCTTGAAAAGACAATTTTGGTATCAAAACGCCTGAGTTAATGAGGAAAATCCTACAAACCGATCGGACTGCCTCTACATGTTCCATGTTAAGCGTACTAGTTACTGCCCCTGATCGTCTGTGGCCCTCCGCGTGAGCTCCTCCCGAATCTTCCTCCGAAGTTCTTCAACCGCAACCTCAGTCTCTAGCACCCGGCCGACGCCAGTGCGCCAAGTATCATCCAGTGTCTTGATCTCAGCCCCTACAGCGTCCTGCCTCTTCTGCCTCTCTAGGTTCACGATGTCGATTTCACGCTTAACGGCTACAAGCTCACGCTCCAGCGCCTGGAGCTCTGCCTCGAGTCCATGGTTTCCTAAGAGCCAAGCGTTCTTTCCCCACTTCTCCAGAAGCTCGAGGTTTGTGAGACGTGAGGAGAGGTAGCTCTGTGCGATAGCGGCAGCAGGCAGGGCGGTCGCTGGAGGGGCGCTAGGAGAAGGAGCCTCGTAGCGGCTTAAATCGAGCGGTGCGAGTGGCGTGGATTTGGAGACGCGCTCAAGCTCGGCTATCATGGCGGGCGTGAAGGAGGGTTCTGGATTGGAAGTCGGCAGGGGAGGTTGAGAAGATGCTTCGGCAGCGATGAGGTCACGGGCTGCGGCCAGAGCTTCCAGGTTCGGTTCCTGGTCAACATCTAGAGGCCATTTAGCAAAGGAATGAGTAAGGGAGACTTGGAGAGCATGACACTTACAAGGAAGGGATTCGTGGTACGCTGGAGGAACGGGCATCTTGAGTTGTGTGTCGCGGTGCGCCTCGTCAACTCAGGCCGACTGAAAGTGGTGAATCACTTGAGAAGAGGACACCAGGTTTGTATATATGATTTGTTTTCCAGCTCTTTCCGACTCAGGAACAGTATCTAGCTTTGAGCGGAAATGGTAAATTTGTACAGGCAGATATCTGAGATACAATTGCGATCATAGCCTTGCAGCCACAAACTTTCAAAATTATGAGTAAGGGCGAATAAGCACGGACCATGAAGTAGCCTTATCCGGTCTGTTCAATCAGCCTTGGTGGCTGAGCTTAGTGCAACATGCGGGGATAGCTTCCCCCATGTAAGTTTGTTTACTGGCTTAATCATGCTGAATCGGGATGGTAATGGAGTCGCACTCCACCGATGAACGGCAAGTAAAGTGCAGCAGAGACAGGGACAACGACGTCAACGCCACCAAGCCGAACTTATGTTACAAATATATGCATGATAGAAAACCCGGTCATTCCTATGTTCGAGGCTTTCTTGAGGTCTACAGCCATAACACAGGAGGATATTATAAAAGCAAATGTCTATCAACTGCTTTTTGTCGTATCCTTTGGCTCCTTAGTACTCTCACCAACCAGTATCTCGTCCTAATAATTACCGAAGCGAGTGAGTTGTACCAGAATTTGACCCTGCGTAAAACTCAGCACGCTCGAGCACAAGCAGGCTGCTCCCAGTGCTAGATATGTTGTAAGCGGCACTGGGTGTTTTGCTTTCATGGCATTACTACAAACCTGATAATCGATGAACAGAGTGGTGACCGACACTGCACAATCAAGTTGAGGATTTGAGTGCTCGTTAATCGAATAAGAGCTTGGTAATTTAATATTATTTTATGTAGGAGTTGAACGCGTGGTAAGGCTCCTTCCCGTCACTTAAGCTGTTCAAATTGAAAAGGCATCTGGTAATATTAGCTGTGCCTAATTTCGGCCACAAGCAGCCTTGTTGTTCGCTTCGGTGCGAAAGTTAGGATAGTTATACAGTAATACATCGTTCCGCTGGAAAGACTACCTTCGCAGGCGGTCATCAAGCCATGCATGATCCACGTAGAGATCTGAGTAAGTCACGAGGGTTTCAACAATTCCGCCGATATCCCTTCCCATATTCCCCAAGACATTTCATCCGGTGACCCCACCACAAGGCAGTTTGGTTTCTGTTATTTCATTCGTTTAGTCTCGTGTCGTTTCGTAGTTGTAAAGCAAAGATCAAGCTCGCGTCGCAATTCCAATACATGTGAACCCTCAAAGATGCCCCTGCCATCGTATATATGACAGCAAGCAGTGACTACCAATCTCTTGGTAAGGACTCGATAATCTGATTAGGATGAGGACCGACCGCTCTCGGAAGAGTCGGTCTTCGAGAGATCCTCCTGGTCTTCTTCCTCAGGGCCATGAAGTGACTCCTCGAAGACCGGCTCGGGCTCGTTGACCTCAAACTTGGTCTTGAGGTCGCTCACGTGGTGAGAGAAGCTGCTGCTGTTGGAGCGGCGTCTGGTGTTTGTGAAGGTGAATTGTTCGTCAGCGATGTCGTCGTTGACGGTTCCCCTGCAGGTCGTGTAAGTGAAATGTGGAGACGGCGACATGGGGGTGCATTGGGCTAACATACCAGTTGCCTCGACCAGAGCCGTCTTTCTTCACCTTCTTTGGGTCGACATCGGCAAAACCGTTCTTACCAAAGAAACGAGGGACAGTTTCCGTGGGGAGCGCGGTTCCCTCGGCAATACCCTTGTGGTCACGGTCGTTGGCCTTGTGAGATCGGGTCACTGTGAGCAGTACCTGTTAGTACCATGGCAAGACAAGGAAGTGGTCATAGGCTGACTTTTGGATTTTATGTGAAGGCGATATGAAGAAGAGATGAAATTGTGATGGTATGGCGAGATGAAAGATGTAAAATGATGATCGGGATGATGAATGATGGAAGGAGGGGTTGAGGTACGCGAGCATTGGAAGGGGAGCTCATCTGCTTTTAAACGGATTGGACGGGCCAAACGTCACCAACGGCACTCGCCAGTGAACATGAGCATGCCTCTGGAGTCTACCTAAGCTACGCCAGGTGCGGGGTGCCCAAGTACTCCGTGTATATACGTCGCTATACGGAGAAAGGGGGAAGCAGGCAGAGTAGGCGAGAAACGAGAAGGCTGCGAAGGATTTGAGAAACTCACTTTTGAACAATGGAGATATTTCAGAACCGGCACCAGGCGATTCGATAACACGCGGTCGAGTTAGGATGCGTGAGCTGGCGTGGAATTGAAAGAGGTGGTGTCGAATCTCCGAGTAGGTAGGTAGGTTGTCAAGGACTCAGATGAGTTGAGATGAGGGGATGGTTGTGTATGAGTGAAATATTGCGTAAGAGAAAAGGGGATTGTGATAGCAGGATTTCCAGTGTGTAAAACTGTTGATTCAAGACGAAGCAAGAGAATTTATCTGTGATCTAGGAACCTGCTTGTTTGGAAGGGGGTCTTGCCTTTATATCCCGAGAGTCACGCGAGGGACGATGTGTGATGGCATCACCTTGTATCCAATCAGCTCATTGCAGTCCGATGCTCCTTCCCGCCTACCCAGCATCATTTTACACGAGGGGAAGCTACGGCAGCTCCCCAAAGGACGACAGGCTTTCAATTGGACAATTGCGATTTACGGAGAACAAAGACGAGAGGCGGAGGGGGTCAGCTCATGAACGGACTTGATTGACCTTGCCTCATCATGGTCCATCATGGAAAGGCCAGGCCTGCAGATTCACCCAGTGCAAGGACCCACCTCTCTACCTCCGCTGTACTGATGGATACCAATAAGTGGGCCTCGCATGTCCCACCCCGACCGCCTATCGCGTGACCATGCGCAAGCAGCCGCTGGCCGAACTCTGCCCGTGGTCCAACAACACCTACCAAGCTACAGTTTAACGTACTATGTAGGTACAGCTTAAAGCACGTTACAACCTACTGCGGGGGACAGCTTCCAGCATTCCATTTGCGAAGGAACCTAGTGGACTGGCAGAGAAACTATCTGATCTCAAGTGAGACTCCAATTGAACGTAACAGACGTGAAAAGTACCTATTCAATTCCATCATGATGTCGCTCTCTGTGCCATGTCTCCCGATCAATGCGTGGAATTGAATTCAGCCCCTGGCCTCCTCTAACCTCTCAAAGCGAAGAGGGGTCATGCTATGTGCTCCAGTGCTCTTGAGTCTTTTCTGGGAACACCATTAGGTTTCCTCAAACACTAATAGAATTGAAACCTACTGATGCTGAAATGCAAGGTCCATAAATTCGTGAACCTCGATTCTCGATGGTCTGAATTGGATTATCACCGTCCTTGAGGTATAAAAACTTCTTGGCATGGGACTGACCTCACGGTCCAGTGTCAATGCAATTGATATCGGCATCCATGTTTCTACAATCAGTACAGGTCTTATTAGCCTTTGACTCTTTCTTGGCTTTTTGGCTGGCCCCAGAGGTTGAAGGCTTGACCCACAAAGTCATAAGTGACAATCCCGCTTATAATTATGGGACCAGATCTGGGGTAAGCCGGTAAGACACGCAGGTACCGGCGGCTTGTCTTCCGCTGAAAGTGATATTATACCATCCATAGTAGATGGTAATGGCTTGTGGCGATGGGCAAGAAAAGCTTATTGAACAGTGGGAATTGCACACGGAATCTTTCTACTGAAAGATATGCGCTGCGATACCCCGCCTTTAGATAACCATGTGGTTCACATACAATCATACAATAGGGAGCTATGACACCTTACGTTGGACTCAGCCCCACCATACACGGCTGAAAGATTATACGTTCATCCCTAGAGGAAATCATGAGTCTCAAAAAATCAGGCTTAGGGGAAATGGTATTCCAGGTTTGATTATACCGTCTCCGATACCGCCCCGACCTCGTGTCTGCTCGACTCAGCCACCAGCGATCAATGGATCTTACAAGGACTGACTTAGTGCCAACACGAAGCTGAAGAGCACATGACCCCTTCTCATCGGCCCATTCTATATACCACCGAAACCCGCCAATCGCAGGCGCCAATCGAATTCAGAGCTCTTTTCAACGCTTATCGGTGACTTGAATCCGTTTTCAGCATACTTGAGAGGGTTTCGATATCCAGATCGCTACTCATGACCCGAATGGAAACCCTGAGCAGGATCCTCTTGATTCTAGAAACGCCGCCAAAGACTCAGATTTGAGATCTTGTGACCTTCCCCACTGCTCCATTTTATTGTCGTAATGCCAAACAAGGCCAACTTCTTCACAAGCCATCAAGAATCACTAAGGGGGACGAAGGAACGATAACCAGGTCTGTGTACCCAGCAATATGATGAAGGTTATGACAATGTAAATTAGATAACAAAGACCCAATGAATATTTTGTTACGTATCTTAGTATTGCCTAGACTCGGTCATGCACCCATCATAAGAAGAGATCTCTTTCGGCGTTTTACTCCTGACATTTAGCATAGGACTGGCCGAGTTCGAAAGTAGTCTACGAAATTACAAGGGCGGGAATCTTGAATAACTCGCTTCTCCACGTACTGCCACCATGAATAGACCGGAGGAGGTGTCCTTAAACCGCTGGGATCAATACTATACATAGTATTATCTCATCGTTGGCGTGACCGAGCAAGATCCTCCTATCAGGTAGCTTATCCGGGAACTTCCCCAATGGATTTTTCACTCGCGGCAACGGGGTTATCATGGATGCCTAGACTAGATCATCCGCTATCAACACAGATCAGTTAACATTGAAGCCCGGGTTGTCTCATATGGCTGGGTTGCTTATACATTGAGACTCATCAAGCACGCGCCAAATTGGCTTCTCTTAATTGCTGGTTTTTTTCCCCTCCCTCGCCGTATCGAGACGACGTCTAATACAACCCCTTTGCTTATTTAATAAAGAAATATCGTCGACATGCGCCTCAATGATACAATTGTAGCGTCATCCTCGTCCCAGAAAATGCCCATTCTGCGTAATCAAACAAATAAATTTCTCCCTCCCCCTCTCAGCATATCACCTGTGCATATTACAATAGGCCCCCATTTCCTACCGGTGACCCATCTTGGAGAACTCATTCTGATAACGCAGCTTGAATCCGTTGCATAGCGCTCGCATATCAGGATATTGATACCCCTTGAGCTCAAAGCCCTGTGGAATCGCGCGCACCGGCAATGCAATCACCCTGGCCGACCTACTGGCCTTGAAGCACAACCAAAAGTATCCAGGATGCTTCGTGTCGATGCAGAACGCGTAAGCCGATCGGTTGGGATTGGCGTCGATGTACGTCGTAAGCCATTTTTCTACATCTATCGTTAGCATCATATCTTGTCTGTGAGCATCAGGGTGTGTGGAAACTTACCCGTCTCTCCCCGGGATCGGTTCTGATACTTATCGTGTCGCATCAGTTCCTCCACTTTCCGCGCCATGGCCTTGACGTGCTCCACGATCAGTTCGTCCAGGTCAGTGTACGTATATTTGCCGCCCACGCGCAGCAGCTTGCCGACCGAGAATTCTGTTTCTTTCTGCATCTCCAGGACGTCAATGTGTTGGTAAACACCGTCCGCGACCTTCCAGGTCACTGCCAGATGATCGTTACCCTTGGATGAGGGTCGAATGATAACCTCCCCGTTGGGCTGCGATCCCAGATATTCTTCTGCTTGCAGGCCATTGAATGGTTTGAAATTGGGGTGCTTGACAACACGCTGGGTTCGTCCGGTGGTCTTGTCCTTTTCTCGCAGTTCCTCTTTATCTGCTGCTTCGAGGGCGTAGTCCCACCCATCTCGACCGAGGTTGATCGGGCGCTTGTACGGAATACGTAGGGTTTCTTCCCGCATTGATAGCTTGGCCATAAAGTCTTTATAATTAATGTCCAAAATCTTTGCCTGCGTCGTTTGTCCCGAGGTCAGGGCATCCTTGATGGACGAACGATGGCTGACTTCATGACCCTCAATACGACCTTCGATACCACAGTCGAGCTTAACAATGGCGAAGTCATCCTTCACAACCCGAACATTGATGGGTACAATCATGCCTTCGCATAGAGTCTGCTTGGTCTCACCAGTGAACATGGTGAAGATCTCGGATGCTGACAGGAGAGCAAAATTCCGTCGAAGTTCTTCGTAGGGCGCCTGGAGTTCGGCACGAATTGTCTCCAACGTAGCTCGCTTGCGCTGGCTGTAGTTTCTCTCCAATTGCTCTGCATACTCTTCCAGGACTAGCTCGTTGACCTTGTCTTGTTCATCCTGCTTGAACAGCTTGCGGACGATCGCTCCGGGTCCATTCTCGTCAGTTTCGGCTTTGACATCCTCTTCATCAAGCTCAAGAGCATCGGCAGCCATTTTACGTCCGAGCTCATAATCTTCAGGATGAACTCGTGTGTTATCTAGGGGATCCGAAGCAGGATTTGTGGCCTCGTATTCGATAAACAGAAAGCTTGCGCAGTTGTTCCAAACTCTGGGGCCAACAACAGGCAGCTTGCCGCTATCTGGATCACCCACGAGTTCATCCCTTGTGCCTACAGCACCGCCATTGGCGTTGATGGCCTTGATGACGCTTGTTGCCTTGCGGGGACCCAATCCAGACACGTAAGGAAGAAGGTTGGCGGTATAGGAATCGTTCATGGCCTCGTTGATATCAACACCGCAAAGGTTGACCATGTCAACCATGGCGGAGTCGAGGTATTTGGCCAGTTTGTCAGGTGGGAGAAGGTTTTGGCAAGGGTGGTAAGAAATGGAGGCAACGTCTTTGCCGAGAGCAGCATATTCCTTCATAGGGTTCTGCATATATCGCGCCAGAGCAACACAGTACCTCGTCACAGGATTCAGACTTGGGTGCTCAGCAAGTGCACGAGGGCTATCCTTGTACAAACGAGCGACCTCATCATTGACCACCACAACCTCCAGTGGCTCTGTTCGATAGTCATTGGTGTCTGGGTCCTCAAACTCAGGGCCCATGAGGCCCTTCTCGTTGACAAGGCTCTCCAAGTCACGTACCAGCTTAGTCGTCTCAGCAGACCAACCGCTAACACCAATCACATCGGGTCGACGACGCTTGACCAGCTCCTCGAACTCTTCTCGTTGGCGCTCATCTCTGGCAAGGTTCCCAAGCTTTCCTTGCTCAATCACACGGCCATCTTCCTCAACCCATGCCCAGCAGATGGGATCGCGGGCAGGATCGGCCATGCCATTGGAGAGAACTAGGACACGAGGCGTAGTGCCCAGTATCATGCCCTTGGGCTTGTAGGGTGCCTGATCGAGCCGTTTTGCATATTCTTCTCGACACATCTTGAGTACCTCATCTTGGCAGAAAGTTCGAATGACTTCTTTGACATTCTTTGCAATAATCCTTTCGAGTTTGGGGTATGCAAGGTCAAGTACTTTCTTGCGCTCTTCTCGCCACTGTTCGGCCCGGTCACTGAAGTTCTCAGACTCGAACTCCTGATAAAGTTGTCTCCGGAAGTCATATCGGGCTGGCATATCAAGCTTGATAGTGACAAGGCCTTCCTCCTCGGCCTTCATCATCTTGAGGAAAAGCTCTGGTTGGTGGACCAGATCAGCAATGGCTTGGTTTTGCAAATACTTGATCTCATAGTATGGGTGAGAATCATCGATTCTACGTAGGCCCTTCTCAGTTCGTCGACAGCTGATCTCAGCAGCTTGGTAGTACGAATTTCGAAAATGTTTGCGCATCCTTGGGCTTGCAAACAATTCTTCCGAGTACATCTGTCGAGCTGCGTTGATAACTTGGTCGCCTGTGTCGAAGTTGTCGTCAACCAAACTGTCAGCCAGGTCCATGGGATATTGAGCGTCATCATCAGGAGTGATCTTCTTTCCATGTCGCAAGGCGTTCTTGGCAAGCTGATCCGCTGAGATTCCATAAGCACGGACGAAGCTATAGGCCTTGCCTTGGCGGACTCGTTCAAGCAAGTTCGATTTTGAGCCCGGCCGTTTTGTTAATGAGAGGTTTCCAGCCATAGCAGCAAGGTCCTTGAGCTGTGGACCGTACTGGAACTGCAAATAGTCTTGCAAATCTTGAAGTTCTTCCATGGTGGTCGCCTCTGGAATCATCTCCTCCACAATCATGTCGTGAATTGCCAATCCTTTGAGGTTTTCAAAAGTCTTCTCGAGAGCATTTCTCTTGTCCACAAAAGAACGAAACTTGATGTCCAATTCCAAAATCTTCCAAAGGTCGTCTTGATTCAAGAGCTTGTCTGCACTGATGACGTATTCTGGCGCATCAGGGTCATCACGATTCGGGTTCCGTGTCTTTCTGGTGTGAAGCAGGTAGTCTTTGCGGTGCTGGAACACATAAGGCACCTCAACTTCGTCAACAATGAAGAATTCGAGGACCTTGCCAACAGCTTTGCCGAATGGGATCTGGAGGTCGGCCGCCAAACCTTTCTTTGGCCACAACTGGTTTGTGATCCACCTTGCCTCCTCCCTAAACTGCTCTGCAGTAAGCTGAAGGGTCTTGAAGCTCTTCCGGTCGAGTTGAAATCGCTCGGGCTCGTCGGTGAAACGAATCTCGTTATCTTCGTCGGTCAAGAGCTTCTCTTTAAGTTGCGACGGCTCGAATACGTCCTTCAGCTCAATGGCCTGTTCCTCTCTTTCACGATCTTCCTCCTCCTCTTCCATTTGCAGCGCCCAATCGTAGTCTTCGCCATTACCGAAGATGGCCTCCATATCGTCTAAGGCATCCTTATCGAGATTACCAGTATCGGTGATATTTCCAATAACGCGATCTCTGGGGCGAGCAACCTCCGCATCTTCTCGTTGTTGTTCTAATTCCTCGGGGTCTTCGGGGAAATCCTCTTCGATGAAATCGTCGAACTCGTCGGCTTGGCGGTATGATCTGCCGTACGGTCGCTGCTCGCCTGCGTCTTCATCCTCGTCCGAGAAGATATCGTCCAGGCCACGGCGTTGGTTTCCCCGTTCTTCGTCGCGGTAACCACGCTTGAGGCGCTTGAACTTGGACTAAATACGAAGTTAGGGGTGCTACTAGGTCATGGTAGTTTAAGTGGCGTCAGGGGAAACTCACCTGTGTTTGGGGCTTGGGACGCTCGCCGAATTGCTCGCCGATGAGATCCAAATCTTCTTCATCAAGCTGCTCCTCCTCTTCACGGTCGCGATGTTTTCGCTTTCGTTTGTGAACGGGGCGCACATCGCCATCTGATTCGCCGCCTTCCTCCTCGTCCTCATCCTCATCAACAATAAAGCCTTCTCGGACCTGAAAGTAAGGAGTTAGAGAGCGTGTCGTTGCGCATAGTTTATGACGATACCAACCTTGCGAGCCTCTTCCTCATCGTCGTCATCTTCCTCCTCCTCACTAGAGTCTTCCACGGCAGCCTTTCGTCTGCGCTCCTCACCACCCTCATCAAAAGACTCATCCTCTTCCTCGTCATCAAGTTCGGCCTCGCCGGAAATCAAGTCGCGCATACTGTTGCTCATCTTGGCGACTTGCGATGCTGCCAAGCAGGCAACAAAGCTTTCTTTGTCTGCTGTAGTTGTCGGTGATTCGAGTTCGAGAAAATTTCGAAAGAGCGAGTATTTGGAATCTCGAGGCTTTTCGTTATAGATAAAAGGACGACAAGAAAAGGGAATTATTATTCGTGCTTTTGTTGGAAAGCTTTAGGTATTTAGGATTTTTTGGCGATGCGCTGCAGAGCTACACGTGCAGCCTTGTCGCGACTGGCAAGGATGCAAGAGCGGTGGCATGATAATCCGCTTCCGACAAGCGGGTGATTGAACAGGAACCGCCAACTCCACTCCTACCTACCTCTGGTAAGGAACTCGGATACAGCTCAACTGATCGCAGACTTTTTGGCCATTAACAGCATTATCATATTTTTTTTAGGCATACTTTGACCACCCACTAGGCATGTAGGTATGTTCATATGTTTGCCATTCGAACTTCACCCCTACCTCGTACTGTGCTGGCTAGTGGTCCAAGTGTTGTTTAAACATGTTTGAATCGCCCGGTGTCTGATCCATCGTCTGTTCTCATGCTTCGTTTACTTTTGTATCCCATACCATGAGACCCCTATTTTAATCACCCTTTTATTCTTCTCTAAATGTCGCCATAAATATCCTGCGGGGTTGGGGATTTTTCCTTTCTTAAGATCAGACCATTGCAAATTCTTGTGAGATATTGAAGTTTCGCCTATAATCGGGGTTGGATATATGCTGCCTTCAGACTACAATGTCAGAGCTTTGTGCACTTCTATAGTATCCAGGGCGAGCGATATTGTGACTGATCTAAAATATTCAAGAGATGCTTTATAGGTTCAGAACACCTGAGCCGAGTACGGAATTGTGTCGTATTAGTCTGGACTAATGATTTATCACAAACAACCGACGACCACTATCTTATCACGATTATGAATCGATAACTGTACGGAGCTCGAGGCGTGAAGTGTCTCAAGTTCCGAGAATTTGGCCAGTGGCCATCCTAGCCTAGCCTAGGGTCCTACATAAGGTACCCAGACAGACAGGGCATCGCGCCTCCTGGACGTTGAACTCAGGCTCAGGCCTCGCCTCGTAGGGAGATGTACCATAATTACTCCGTATTAATGGATAATGGATGCTGGCCTCCGTGTCTGTACTCCATGGTGTCCCCTTATGGCGAATGAATGGCCCACTAGATTTCAGGTACATAATTTCAAATCCGACACGCAGTTGCTGTAACTCCTTACACTCTTCATGGTTTTAAAAAGTCGTGATCACATCTCCTCGCCAAAGTCTCCCGTTCCCCCCTTTCCCCCATCTCGTTTTACCGCCCAGCTCTGTCTTCCTTTTGTGGTTTGTTGCGCCTCCAACTCCCTCAGAGCGCAACTCCAGCCACTCCCGTCACGTTGTCGCTGGCTAGACCCCGCCCTCCACTGTCCGCGCCTAACCAGCCAGAAGCTGTGAAAGAGACTGGGACAAACCCCCCATTCGCAATCTTCAGCGACGCTTTGCATAGACGCCCCTGATAAACCACGATCAACTCTGGTCGAAAGGTTTCTCTGTGTTTTTTTTATCATCGCCATCAACGACCTTGATTCTTAGCGATAGAATCTGGACCTCTCGCTACGGCCCGAAATTAACGTCTGCCAGCGCTCGCATCATCTCGGCGGTAGGCAAGGACAAGACGCTTCACCTGAACTGCGTCCATTCAAGCTTGGATACCACGAGCAACTCTTACGACTGCTCGGCCGGATCGATATTCTTTGCGGCCTGGTGCGGTGACTCCTCTGTTCTAAGCATCGGAAGCCGTCCACCCGTTGTCAGTCACTACACGATAAGACCAGCCCGATTAAATCTTCGGCTTTTGCAGCACTCAGCTTGCCTTCAGTTTTTCGAGCCTCTTTCATCAGCCGAGCTGAATCTCGCGCTCTACTCTCCAGAATGGCCGACCCATTTGCTCCACGCTCTATGAAGCGCAAGAACGTCAAAGGACTTGCACTCAAAGCGGCTGCCCCTCGACCCCCACCAACCGCCGAAACCAACCATCATGAGTACAGCGGAAGCCAAGATGCAGGTAAGGATGAACAGTTGGAGATCGGTATCGAATACAAGTTGGACCTAAGACCCGAGGATCTCGAAATTCTTAAGGAGTTGGGATCTGGTAACGGTGGTACGGTCAGCAAAGTGAAGCACCTAACAACGGGAACTGTCATGGCTCGCAAGGTCTGTATTTTGTGTCACTGAATTAAGGGGTTTTGTGTTAACCTATCTGGCAGGTTATTCATGTGGAGGCCAAGCGAGAAATACGGAAGCGAATTGTTCGAGAACTCCAGATTATGCATGGCTGCCACTCTGACTACATCGTGACATTCTACGGTGCTTTCTTAACCCCAAATAACGATGTTATAATGTGTATGGAATACATGGATGTGGGGTTAGTTTGATATGGGTACATCTATGGCGATATGATAGCTGACACTAGACCAGTTCTCTTGATCGAGTCTCGAGAGTTTTTGGCCCCGTTCGAGTCGATGTTCTGGGTAAAATTGCAGAAGCGACTCTTGGTGGTCTGACATACCTTTACACAAAGCACCACATCATGCATCGTGATATTAAGCCATCCAATATTCTCGTTAACTCGAGGGGTTCGATCAAGCTTTGCGATTTTGGTGTTTCTGGCGAGCTTGTCAATTCTATCGCTGACACCTTTGTCGGAACTTCCACTTACATGGCACCCGAAAGAATTCAGGGTGAGAAGTACACGGTCAAGTCAGATGTCTGGAGTTTTGGTCTGAGCATCATGGAACTTGCTATTGGCAAATTTCCTTTTGCTGCCAGTGAGCAACTCTCAGATGGCGATTGCGCTCCCGCGGGTATTCTGGATTTGCTTCAACAGATTGTTCACGAACCGGCTCCCAAGCTTCCAAAGAGTGATGCTTTCCCTAGCATTCTGGACGATATGATTCAGAAGTGTCTTTACAAGGAACCTGAACGCCGACCAACCCCCCAGGAGCTATTCGTAAGAAAGATTTCCAATCTTGTTTGTTTTGACATGTGCTAATGTTGTCAGGACCGTGACCACTTCGTACAAGCCGCCAAGCGTACTCCAGTTGATCTTAGAGAGTGGGCTGTCGGTATGATGGAGCGTGATAATAGAAAATCCCACCTGGCGCCTCAGCTCTCTCCTGCAACCCAGGATCTTCTGCGCTCAAGTGACTCGCCCACCCAGTCCCAGCAGACACAGGCATCGGCCCAACCCGAAGAACGCTCTCACACTCCCACTTCTGGCGAGATCCCAATCGGCGGCGCTGGTATTATTTCCCCTCGTGATCAGTATGGCTCTGGCCAGAGCCGATCACCGCCTCGCAACGGATACCCTTCTTCACGCACGCCAGCTTCGGCGCACCCCGGACTTGGACCCAGGGTTGTCACCACGAATTCTATTCCCAAGGTTTCAGGCTATCCTGACAGTGCTGGTCCTGTGAGCGCGAACGCTGCTACCTTCAGCTTACCTGTTCGACCAGCACCTCCAGGCGGACCTCTTCCCCCTCCGCCACCTCGAAAAGAGACTCCCGATGAGCTACGAAGGGAGAACCGGAGACAGGCAACGTTTGGGTTGCCACCTAACCCTGGATATAACATATCTTAAGGCTACGCTTTTCGAATTGTTCCCTGAAGCTTCATCTCCCGGGATAACCTTGCCGAAAATATTGGGACAGCGGCCTAACCCTGAAGATCATTTAGCATACCTCGGCGCACTGTTTTGAAACCTGCAGTGGTCTCTGGCTAGATCACTACACTTAAATCACTTCATTATACCGTCTTCAAAACCCAAGGACCTGGTTTAGATTTGAGGAGGCGAAGATCTGTTGATCTCGATTCCCGAGAGTCTATCTGTTGTGTCTAGTGTGGAGGAGAGTCATGTACAGAAACCGGGCCCATGTAGGAAACCTAAATTAAATCAATTCGCGGTTGAGTTGGCACCGTGAGATCAAACACCGGCGAAAAGAGGTGTGACAAGTTGTGATTGACATTTGTGAGCTGACAAGGGCTCGCGTCGACTTCTTGCTATTCTGGGCTAGCGTCTCTTCCCACGAAGCCTTGTTCAAGGATATCAACGAGCTCATCCAGCGTAGTAATGACCAGATCAGTATGGGCATGTTCAGCCAATGCTCGATTTACGTCATTCACGAGCAATACAGTAGCCGCGCCAGCCATTCTGCCTGCGGTCATGTCGTCGATAGAGTCGCCCACCATGATAAGACCACTGGCGTCACCCTCGCCAGATTCGCCGTGTAAGCCCCAGTTCTTGGCGATGTGCAGGATACCGGCAGGATCAGGTTTGGGGGGGCGGAAGTCTCGCGTCACGATGGGATGAAAGCGAGAGCCTTCGAGAAACTTCTCCATAAGATTCTGAACAGGGACATCAAAGTTGCGTGTGCATATCGCCTTGGGGATGGCATTGGCGTCGAGGTACGCCATGAGGGTCATCAGACCTGGTTGAGGAGTCTGGGTCTTCATGGCTTCGCGCTCAATATTGCGGATAGACTCAAGGGCAGTCCCTTGTTCGGATTTCGGGAGAGTATCAATGTGCTCGAGTATGTCTGTTGTTTTTGTAATTCCTAAAACATCTCTCATTTCCTTGAACATGTATGTTTGAGGCTCGCTATATACTGGGTTAGCGATGCGTTCGTTGTGCCAACTTCTCTTAATATGTTGAGAATAGTATGTATGCTAAGATGAACCATCTTCTATGTGTTTCAACCACATCGGATAGCGGAACAAAGAATATCATCAAGTATTCGTTTGTAGGAGATATGTGAGTCAAGGTTAAGTGCGGGAAATTTCCGAGCCACAAAATAAGAGTAGAGTGAGTGCAGATCTTACCAAAGGGTGCCATCCATGTCAAAGACCACTCCTCGAAGACTGGGGGTGCCGGCAGGAAAGCTATGCTTGCCCTTCTTCAGTGGTATGAATCGCTTCGGATGTGATGAATTCATGATCGAGACTAAACGGCGTAGCACAGAACTGAGCCTGAGGCGCCTTAAAGGACAGTAGAGGAAGGTTGATTTCAAGGTCGAGAGTTCTCGGGAAAACTATATGCAATTATGGAGTCAATGGAGTATCCCTCCTTGCTTCTTCCTCTCATCGATGATAAAAATGAGACCAGTTGGCAATGGTAATGAGTGCTTTGACTCAGAGATGACGCTCTTATTGAGGTGGAGACAGAGAGAATTCGGGGCTAAGAGTTCTTACCTTCCCTTAGGTTACCTACCTGTTCCAGGGACTACACCTACCTGAGGTATCGAATACATGTACCTATAGTTTGTTGGCCACGGTATATTGCGGCACAATTGAACAATCATATCTAACAAATGCTTTATTAGCATCAGATACCACTGCACCATTTGGACAACAAACCGCTTAACAACACTAACTTAGGTACTGAGGCAGGACTGATTAACGAAGCCACTGTACTTCTTCATATCGAGATATGGATATTTCCAATTCATCGATACAGTATACTAAAAGGGCTCTAGAGTTTATTATAACGCCTCTTCCACTCTCTTCCATTCGTCTATGTTGACGAATACCAGCTATCATTTCAACTTTTGCCGAAAAACTCTGCTAGCTAAGGAACCTCATCAAACGGCTTTATAAGCGTCTTTCATTAGAACTGCAGTCTGTTCTCCTCGCCACTGCCATCGATTCATACTCATCAAGTCCAACTTCGCGACCATGCTTCGTCCCAACAACCACAAATTGACAGCTTTCATGTCCAGTGTTGAAACAAGGCTCAAATACCTCCCAGTCGACCATAGGCCCCAGCCACACAATGGCTTCGACTTTTAGACCCTGCTCAGCGATGACTTTCATATATTGCGAGATTAAAGCAGGTTGGCGTGGATAAACGAACATCAGAGCTGTCACATCTGAATCCTGCAGCCTCGAAGTGACATCCCAACTACCACGAACAGTGTGTATGGCTTGTTCGGGAAGATAGCTGTTGACATGGTCTCTCATACCAAATTGCTGAACTTCAACTCCTTCAATGTTAACCATAGCATGATCAGAGCTACTGCGTTGGCGTTGCGAGTTTATATAAGCAAGGAAAAGAGCTTCCAGTAGACCGGATCCGCTTCCGATCGAAAGCACAGTTGGCGTTTCTCCTGGAAGCTGTTAGTCAGTCATATACCAAGAACAGCTTGCCTTAGGGAAGGGGTTCCCAGACTTTTGGCATGGTCTAACAGAGGCGTGGTGTTGGGGATTGCGTTGATTAGGTTCCGGAATAATTTGTACGAAAGGCTTAGACAACAATCCGGAGTGCGGATAGGTGCTCCTTGCAAGTCGAGCTCAGGAAGGTCCATGTTTTTTATGGTGGGCTTCGAATGAATGAATCAAATACAATAATATTAATAGTAAAGTCTGCTCAAATGCACGTTGGAAACCCGACCCTCAATTTTAGAGACGAGGTGAAGTCTGCTCATAACGCTAGATTTGTTCTGTGGGTTTGTCGAAGTGGCGTCCGGCCGTTGGATGGTGGGTGTAACACCAGAGTCAATAATTCACCTCGCAAGTGAACCTGTTTTCATTCGAAATAAGTTCCTTCACTGCAGGATCACTTTCTTTGTGATCAATCGACTATGGATGGAAATGCAATGAAAAACATGCATCTCACACAAACCAACTACGAAGAGGTCGAATCAGACTGTCAGAATGTACCGCCTACCAAGTTCAACACCTGCTTTCATACCGTCGAAGAAATTCCAGCACATGAGAGCACGAATCATCTTTCACGTCCGTCAGAAGCACCTTACTCCTTCGAGCGATGGCTACCCCTGGTTCTAAAAACACGAAACCTCGATGCAAAAGTTGCACAAATTGTCAAACTCAGACGAGCAGAGGCCAAGCTCGTTGTAGCAGCTTCGGGCACCTCGATCATCACTGGTGAACACAACCGAGCATATCAAGAAGACATCCAGGAAGAAATCATCCCGCATCTATCGTCTCTCGACTTCCCCGCCGAAGGTCTCTTTATGCGTTTGGAT
Organism: Fusarium odoratissimum NRRL 54006; assembly: GCF_000260195.1. Lineage (NCBI taxonomy): Eukaryota > Fungi > Ascomycota > Sordariomycetes > Hypocreales > Nectriaceae > Fusarium > Fusarium odoratissimum. Next base: position 162,011 of record NW_022158696.1, on the reverse strand, counting down.
CGTTGCTCACCTAAAGATGGTCGCCAAGCCGTACCGGGTAGGCTGTCTCTTCACTCCCCAACGGATATAATTATTGGCTTGATCACATCACAGCGAGCACGTAATGAAATATTAAAGAGTCTTGAAGGGGGGAGTCCGACTGTCGACTTGACTTTTCTTCCATTCAATAAACGTATGGGGAGCGAAAGGGAATACCGAGTCTACTGTGCACCAGAGACGGGAGCCGTCTCCGCAGTAAGTCAATACTGCTGGCACAAGCCATGGCACTTTGATTGTGAAGAGCACGAAAATCAGACAAGAGCAGGGGATCAAATCTGGGAGGGAATCCAAACGATTCACAAATCAATCCTACATGATCTGGATCCGGATGACCGGCTGGATCAGCTGCTTTTAAAGCAAGGGCTGTCGTTCGATGTGTTTTACGACGAGACAGACGAGACATCGCAACTAGTCGAGTTGAACGTTTTCGGTGCGAGGAGCGGATGCGGATCGTGCTTATTCCATTGGATCAATGATTGGGACCAACTCTATGGCCATTGCGAAAGGGTCGAGTTTCGAGTCTCACGAGGGAACAAAAAACACACAAGCGTCAGTGGCGTTACAGGTTTGTCTGCTGAGTTTCTGCCACAGTCATAGGCGTGCTAGGCCTCTGACACTATTTTCCCGTTCCTGATGATCTTGTGACTAGCCACGAGCTTGGATGGCTGGATGGAATTGCTTGGCCCTTGTTACCCTCGAGATCTCATGCTTGTCCTGCCAGCCCGCGTTTAAGCAACGGGCGCAGCCGGCAAGTGTGCATATAGCCCCACTAGGTATTAGGCTAAGAGATCTCTTCAAGAGTGTTTCCCTGGTTTAGGAACCCACGGAAAAATCTAGACTATTCCTTTGAATGATAAAACAGACAATCTTCGCACATTATTGTTCATGGGAAAACTTAGCATGGGAGGGAAAGTACGAGATGCTTACCTCTAAATTATCCTAAATTTTTGTCATATACAACTATAAAAAAACCTTTGTTCGTCAGTCGTTGAAGAAAGAGCTTGGAACAACTACCATCCATTTCTCTTTTGCAAATCAAGCTGTAATTAAACTACTCCGTACTCCCGTCTTTTTGTAGGTAGCTTGAGGTACAGCCAATACGAGGCCGTCTCGATAGCTGATCGAAGCCCCACACTAGCTGCCCGGGGTGCATGCATGCTCAGCGTCATCCTTATTTTCAAGACTATAATACTCGGTAAGCTGCATTGCTTTCCATATATTCGATTTTACACCTACAATACCTGTCCCTGGGCTTTCTACTTTATACACCCAGGAGGGAAAAAATAACAATCACGACCGTGACAGCCTATTCCTCTCAAAAGGCTGACTTTTGCAGATCAGGGTGCCGATACTGCCACGATTGCCACTGTTCTTATGGAGCTCTAAGATCTAGGAGAATGAAGCGTGCCTCACAATCGTCTCACCACTCCAGACACGAGTACCATCAAAACAACCAGCCATGAGCTCCGCCACAGGTTCCTCCAACCTGGCATGGCCGCCTAAACAGCGACCTTCCCAGCGAACGGTACGAAATCACTCGCTCTATAATTTCCTGCATGCATGACAGCGAGGATGGGTAGATATCTGATGCATCAGGCAGAAATTGAAGAACGGAACCTTTATCATTCCCAGGACTGGCGAACGATCGAGGTCAGAATTCTCGTTAAGCACATCTACCAACGCAGTAGTTGCAGACGACATCAACAAGAAACCGAAATACCAATCCTTCGAGGCCGCTGAATCCTTTGATGACCGTATCCACATTATCGCACATAACGTCAAAACTGCATTCATCTTGACATGGCTGTGGCTACATACTGAAGAAGGCCATGGAGTTCTCAAGTGTACACTTGCCTACGTACTTGGTAGTATGGGTACTTTTTTCCCACCCTTGACAGCCTTTCTTGGCAACAGAGATGGAAAGCATGTCTCTGCTACCATTACCGTTTACTTTCACCCAGCACGAACTGTTGGCTCTATGCTTGAGGCAACTGTTATAGCAGTCGTTGCTGTATTTTACGCGGAAGTCATATCGATGCTGTCGATGGGAATTGCAATTGCCATGAGATCCCAACTTGGCTTGACTGCCGCTGCTCACGTGCTGATCCTCATTATCTGCATCGGAGGAGGACTGGGCTTTGTGGGTTGGGTAAAGCAAAGACTCAACAGCCCCCTCGTTAACGTCGGCTCAACCTTGGCATCGATCGCAATCATCTCCGTAATCACCAAAGAGGAGGGCGTACAAGGAGGCTACTTTGACGACGACAAGATCGTCCAGGTCTTGAAATTGCTTCTTGTTGGCATCACTTGCACTCTAACAGTTAATGTGCTAGTCTGGAGAATCTCGGCGAGGCGTGTGCTTCGTAGGTCTATCATGACCGCCACCAGCTCTCTAGGCGACAAATTATCGTCCATCACAAAAGGATTTCTCAGTGGAACGGAAGATGAATTCTGGACAAGTGAGTATGGCCGAGTCTCTGCTCGGTACAACAGCGCATATACAACGATGAACTCAACACTCCGAGAAGCCAAATTTGAGTACTTCTTCCTGGGCCGAGAAACCTTTTATCCGCTTGATAAACGTCTGTCAAGATCGGTTGAGGCACTCTCCCAAGCCATAGGAGGACTGCGAAGTGCGCTCGAAAACCAATTCACTCTACTCAGAGAGGTTCCCAACCTGGAAGATACCTTCCCTTCACCGAAGCCCACAGGGATGACATCCACCTTGAATCGAGCCATTTCTGCATATATTGATGGTGGAGGTCAAACACTGTCTGACATTGATGAATCTGGAGAGAGTGAGGAAGAACGGCTGGCGGCGAGAAACAAATCGGATACCGCTCTAGACGTAGCCCCCGCTTTCCAAGAGCCTTCTGACATCTTTGCCCTCTTCATCAACATGCTCGGCCCGTCAATCAAGTCGCTGGCTCATACACTATCAGAAATCCTGCGTGAGCCTGCATTTGGACAGGACCCGAACAAAGACATCGCGGTGAACGAACAGTTGAGGGAGAGCCTTCGCGATGCTCTGAATCTTTACAATAATGCAAGATCAGAGTCGTTACAGGAGCTTTACCGTACCATTCAGATCGGACGTGCTAGATCTGAGAAGATTCAAGCGGATATCGAAGAAGTTGCTGCAGCCTGTGGGCATTTCTCCTTCAGTTTACAGGCTGTAGCTGAAGAGACTGATGCATATTTGGATGTACTAGAGGACATCAAGTACACGACTGAGACAGCGCCCCGTTCATGGAGTTGGCTCAAATTCTGGAGGTACTTCGGCCGGACTGAACCTTTAGACAAAGACAGGGTTGAAGATCCGGAACGCGAGAGCTTGATACAGAAACCACCTGTGCCGAGACTGCGGAAATCTCAAATGCCCAAAGGTATTCCAGATACAATGGTCGCACGGCGAGATACCTTCAACTGGGATGCTGCCCCACAGTCTAGCAGAGTCAAAAGAAGAGTCGCTCAGAAAATGCTCAAGATTTCCCGATTCATCGTACGGGAGGACATACTTTTTGGTATCAAAGTTGGAATTGGTGCTCTTCTCTGGGCCATGCTTGCTTTCATACCAAGCACAAGACCTATTTATCAGACATGGAGAGGTGAATGGGGTCTCCTTTCCTTCATGATCGTGGCGGCTATGACAACTGGCTCAGCGAATACTACTGGAACTGCCAGATTCAAAGGTACCCTGATTGGCGCAGCCTTTGCCGTGGTGTGCTGGACTGTCAGCCAAGGTAATGGCATTGCACTGGTGTTTCTGGGTGGCCTTGTAGCTTTGTTCAACTTCTACGTGATTTTGGTCATCAAGAAGGCTCCACTGGGTAGAATTGCTTTATTAGCATACAACGTGAGCACCCTTTATGCCTACAGCATCTCGCAAGATGTCGACGATGACGACGATGACGAGGGAGGATCCAACCCCCTGATTTTGGACATTGCCTGGCATCGAGTTGTTGCGGTCACTCTAGGCATCGTATGGGGTATTGTTGTTTGCCGAGTCCTCTGGCCGATTTCTGGTCGAAAGAAGTTCCGTGAAGGACTTTCTGTCCTGTATCTCCAGATGGGTCTCATATGGAAGCGTGGCCCTCTTACTGTGTCGCTTAATAAGGATAGCACACATAATAACACGCTTGACTACATGCGCGAGGGCGAACAGGCGGCTCTTCAACGATATGGTAGGCACTCACTGCCACATCTTTCTTAATCACGCTAACTCTGTAACAGCCTTCAAACTTGCAAGCCTGCGAACGGCTGCGAAGTCCGAATTTGAGCTTCGCGGTCCATTCCCAGACGCAGCTTATGGGCGCATTATGCGCTCCACCAAAAACATGCTTAATGGTTTCTATGCTATGCGTCTCATCACATCGAAACGAAATCAATTAACAGAAGGCGAACGGGCATTGTTAGAGTACACAAGCACTGAGAGAGCTCTCCTTTGCCAGCGCATATGTCACGTCTTTCAAGTTATCGCTTCGTGCCTTATGCTAGAATACCCCTTGACCGATGCCATCCCTACGGTTGAGAACAACAAGGACCGACTCTTAGGGAAAATCTACCAATTCCGCAAGGAGCACATGAATACGGATCTTTCGGGCGACGAGTCCCCTCTGGTTGTTCAAGAGAGTGATTATGCTTTGCTGTACGCATACACACTCGTTACGTTACAAGTGGCAGCTGAATTAAACAAGGTGAGGGCCGAGATTGAAGCCCTGTATGGAGTCTTACACGAGGAAGCTCTGCTGCTGCAATAGAGGAGGAAGGCTTGTCAAACAGGAGGTAAATGGTCTTTTGCATATTTAGCCATTCATGATACCAGACTTCCATGTTCATCGCGTGGTGAGTTGGCGCGTTTTCTGTGTCCTGTGTATTCCTTCTCGTGGGTAGGTAAATAAAAGCTAGCATTTTATGATATGAGGTTTAGATATTACTGTTCTTCGCGATGATCGAAAGCTACCTATGTTCGTATGGGTTGTCCATCATACCCATCATTCCCTTGTATGCCCCTTAATCCTCTGACGCCATGAGCCATCAATAGTAGCAACTAAATAATATGTAGATTTGGGCGTCCATTCTAAACTGTACATTCCCTTAACCTGCCCAAGCGACCAACATCATACTCGACCCATCGAGCGATTCCCTTGCGTCCTGGTACGAGCACACTGCCTGGGTTCATTACATGACACCCCTCGTATGTGACGCAAAACGGCGGGGCTGTTGTGTCGAGCAAAACCATGGCTGTGGGAAGTGGGTATAAATGCAATGCTGAGGAGTAGTCCCAGTGAACAGGGCGAATAGCCTGGCGGAATGGTGCGAGGTAGCCTTGATCAAGAATAGTCTTGACAAGTTTCTGGGCGGCATGAATGTCGTGAGGAATGAGAGGTGTGACGGGCGAGCCGGTAGCGGTAGCGGTAGGATCATCATGATGAGCAGCATCGATATCCATCGGCTGAACATCTTCGGGAGGGGCAGCACTTGAACCTGGTGCCTGTTCTCCACTGGCATCCTTGGCCTTCGGTTTTAAACGGACAGAGGCTCGACGCAAACGAGCAGATACATCATCTCTAAAGACGACAAGTTCGTGGTTGGGGCCGAATAAACTGATTCGGCTTGGGTTCGAAGTCCATACAGCAGTACCATTTGACTTCCCTCCCACTTCCGCATTGGCTGTCGCAAAGGCTCGACGTATTCTCGACGTGAACATGTCTGGTACTTGCTTTCGAGGCAAAGGGACAGAGGCGCCAGCTGTAAAGGACGAGACCCATCCGTCATTGTCTCCGGGAACAAAGACGAAGGTAGACGACTGGAGCAGGGTTGGAAAGTCTCCCAGGGTTGAAGCCAGGGCATCAAAGTATTCCTTATATTCGATACTTCCGCCACTGCCTCCTCGTGCCAAAACAGCGTACTGAGTGAAGTTGCCCATCAGCACGAATGTTAGAGGCGTTGAACCCTCAGGCTCTGAGGCATATCCTGATAGGATCTTGCGTAATGCTTGGAGAGTTCGTGGTTGATCGAGGTTCAGCTCGCCAATAATAACGACGCGCCCACGTGATGGTGCAGTATCCTCCTCTGCTCTGCTGCGTAAAAGGCGCCTTTCGAGCCTGCGCATCTTGGTACCCACGGCACGCTCGCTGCCTACGCCCAGGAAATCGATCCAGCCAAAGCCCCCTCCTATGGTCTGCTCCTGGCCACCATCGGGTCCGCTAATGCCCAGAGTCGCTTGACGACGTTCACATGGGGGCTGTCCTATAAAGAAGCCTTGGAAGCGGCCACCTAGTGTACCTCCAACGCCGCTGCTGCCGCTTAGACCCTTGCCCACAGATTCGTCTTCTTCTTCATAGACACCATCAACCAGCACGATCATCCCAGGACAAAACCATGCTGAATCATCCGGGATAGCTACCGCCTGGGATAAGTCCAAGGCAATAGTACCAGTCAGGTCGCTGATGGCAAGATCGCCGGTAGGAAGGACAACCAGGAGCCCTAGTAACATATGGCTGCTGCCATGACGACCAAGGAGGTTCGCGATTGGCGTGAGTTTAAGTGAATGCTGGTTGGAAAGGGAACGGCTCAGGCTTTGTTTTCGAGAGGAGGAGACTGCTGAGGACTGGAAGGTTTCGTTACGGAGAAGACGCTGATGGATTACATTGTAGCGATTGCGGAAAACCGTCGTTTTGTGTGAGGCCGGTGGTAGTAATGAAGGCGTTGAGGTATCCCTAGGAAATGTTAGTCGCAAATTCAGTTGAACCACCGAGTAGACTATACTGACTTTTCAAAGTGCTTTTTGCCAACGTTGTATATGAACCTGGGTTGGTCATATGCGTCTATGATCTTAAGCCATGCTCGAGGATCGCTCGTCTCGCTTTCTTCTTGCTCCTCATCCACACCAAGTCCCGACATGCCGAAGCTTGTGTTGCTATCCTCCCTCCTGATTTCTGCCGGCCGTAGTCCCAGCCGTGTGTTCAAGGTCTCGTTATCTTTGAGATCAAGCATACTATCCCCACGCGGTAGTCCTCTTGTTGGGCCAGTGATTCTGCCGCCGCTCATGTTACCCTCAAGGGTCTTGAGAATTTCCTGGAGCTCTTTACTCGAGCCCTCGACAATGACACCTCCATTGCGGTTTTTCCAGCTTCGTGCAACCTCTTCAAGAACCCGCTCGGCCAAACCTTCTTCACGCCATCCTGAACCACAATGTCTTCCAATGAAGGAAGCTAGTTCTTGAAGGGCAGAGGATGTCAGTGTTAAAGAATGTTTTTTCGTGAATGTACGGAAAGCGAGCGGTCGAAGTGTCGGAGGAGGGAGTATGATCGGTAATATTGCAGCCTTGGGAGCATTGACGGCAAATGGCTTCAGTGGATGGATGGGGGTACCGAAGGCGGGAGATGAAGATGGTATCGCAGAAGACGGAGGGACCGCCCCTCGTTGTTTTCGGAATATAGGAGCTGGTGTTTTATCCATGATCTGGACCACTAGCTTGGCATGGCAGAGAAAGAAAGAGATAACCCCAACTTTTTGTATATGAAATCAACGTGGCTTGCTAATTGAATTTCGTACACGGTGCTCTGGTTGATTTGCCTACCTACCTTGTACCTCTTTGCGTAGGTCGTCTTGAAGGGTTCGCGCCGACCGCGTAGACGCGTTTAATTGATTCGTTTAATACATATACTCTCCATAGGCATATATCGTGTTGTACTAGGGTCCTACGAATGACCTCATTCATGATCAAGGTCGAGTCAACACAATGATAGCTTCATTTAACCCGTCGCGTTGGATTGCGGACACAGTAGTAAAATCGATTTGAATCCCGAACAGCAGCAAAATGATAGGGTCAACATTTCGGAATGTTGCTCGCCAGAGGGCTGTACCTTTCAGAGCCATATCCAGTCTTTCTAGCAACCCTAAAATTGTTTGTATTCAACACCCAAGCCAGCACCACTTCATAAACACGCTGACCATGTTGTAGAAAGTTGTGAAGAATCCCAAATCTCCTTTTACAAACTACTTAAGCTACCTCGAGAAAGAACCGCCTGACGAGCGCCTGGCGATTGGGACTACTAGCGAGCTCCCTCCCACCCCTCAGTCCTTCACTGAGAACAAGGACTTCGTCAAGATTCTCAACGAGGTGATAACCGAGTACGGTCACGAAGATGAGGATCTTGTCAATCAAGCCCGCGCATTTGCCAGTCCGGGAGGCTTCAATCTCGGCTCAGGCGGAGCCTTTTTCTCACAAAAACGACCTAATCGAGGTGGATCTCGCAAGCAGGGAGCTGGAGGGGGGGCTGGAGGTGACGGTGCAGGAGGCGCCAGCGCTCAAGGAGGAGCCGGTGGTGGTGGAAGAGGAGGATATGTGCACCTCAGTGACCGAAGGAACCCCCCTGACTTTGGACGCATTGCATGGCCTGAGGATATCTTGGGAAGTGTTGAGGTGGACGGTGCCGGTACCATCATCGGCAAAGTACAGCCTAGTGGAACTTACCGTATCCTGACGAACGAGGGAATGTAAGTCTAGAGAACATGAACACAGTCACGTCAAGTCGCTAACAATTTGTCAAGCCTGGGACTCAGCCCATTCTTACAAACCAAGTTGGTGGAGAGACTAAAGCAAGAAGAAGCCAAACAAAACTCAACAAGTTAGTGGAAAGGAGAATATTCATAGCCTTGTCGAACAAAGAAAGATCGATTGAGGAACCAATTATGCTCAAAAGCTCTGAAAACTGGAAGAAAACGATTTATGTATCATGACCGTAGGTAGAGATGAGTGTAACAATACTGTATGGCATTTGGGTTTATTAGATATAGCTATTCTGAGACCAGAACCATGCTTGCACATGCAGACACGGGCCAACGCATGTCAAGTTTTCATGGATGACTGTTGGCTGGTAACTAGAAAGGGTCAATAGATAAGCATGGTATTGTGGTTTAATATCAGATCTTTTTGGTTATAGAAACAGATTCCGATCTGGCTACTCGTGAGCCTATGTCGGCAGAGCTTTGAGAATTGATTTGTTGGGAATTCAATGCCATCAGCATATGAAGTGTCGGTTGGTATAGGTACAGGTTGCCGGGGTTAGAAATGTACAAAACTGGGCCTTTACCTACCTCTATTTACTACTTTATGTTTCTTATTTTGATTTATATATATAAAATAAAAACTAGAAATATTATTAAAAATACTAATATAGGCAGAGATTTAGGATTATTATAATAAGATTATCTGAAATAAATAAGAAGGAATAATTAAGATATAAGTATTAATATAAATAATCCAGGGCTTATACTAGTACTAACATTTCCAACCCCGGCAACCTGTAGGACATTGAAGACTACTTAGCTAACGTGGCTATGAGCTGATTGACACGACTACCAGCAAGACACCAAAATGGGTTTGTTAACTGTTCTCCGGGTGACAGGTCAGACAACAGGAATGGATGTAACAAATGAGGAGAAAGATAAGTTCTCTGATATAACATACAGCGAAAAGCCAACAGGAATATGTAATAAATTTCAAATGAGATAATTAAGATCTTATTGTGCTATAAATTCCTACGCCAACTATTAACATCCATATCCAACGTGCAAAATACTGGCTGGTACCAAACCACCATTACCTTATATTATAAAGTGATGATAAAAGAGTCATTAGCCCATGTCTGGTTCCACTGAGCTGACCCCTCCACAACAGTGACGACTACCTAAAGGTAATCTACCCGAGGCCAGTCGAGCTCTGCAACTTCGACACCACTAACGAATACACAACATTATGAGACGCTATTAGAATAACCGGTCACCTACCTCTTCCATTTCGCCGCTTCATTCCCACCCACTCTTCTCTTTTACATCAAACCACCCCGCGCTCGCTTCGTCAAACTTCGTCAATACCACTATCCCTGTAACTCCTGTACGACCGTCGCACCCAGTTCCTGACAACCGAACCAAAAGCTCTGCAGCTCCGAAAACCCCGCCGACCGATCACTTTTCGACCTGACCCGCCTTGACCTTGGGTCAAGGCATCACATCGCCATGGCTCCCCGAGGTTTCGAGGACGAGGAGCTTACCATTTCCCTATCCTCCTCCCACGTTCGTCGCCCTCAACAGCAGCAACAACAGTCACAGCAGCAGCAGCAGCACGCTTCTAGTGATGCTCCTACACCCGGCTCCCGCCCCGCCGATGCGCCGCTCAAGGAAAGAATCAAGACGGAACAGCGCATCGGCGCCTACAAGGTCCTTCGAACTTTAGGCGAGGGCTCTTTTGGCAAGGTTAAGCTTGCTATTCACAATGGAACCGGCCAGCAAGTTGCCCTCAAAATTATCGCCAGAAAGAAGCTTATCAGCCGCGATATGGCTGGGCGTGTTGAGCGTGAGATTGAATACTTACAACTCTTACGCCATCCTCATATCATCAAACTGTACGTTGCGCGCCCAACCTTGGCTAAATACATTGGTGTCGTTATGACTGACACCGATCTTCTAGATTCACCGTTATCAAGACACCCAATGAAATCATCATGGTCCTCGAATATGCTGGCGGCGAGCTCTTCGACTACATTGTTCAACATGGCCGGATGAAGGAACCTGAAGCTCGCCGTTTCTTTCAGCAGATGCTTTGTGCCGTCGAATATTGCCATCGACACAAGATTGTTCACCGTGACTTAAAGCCCGAGAACCTGCTACTCGACGAAAATCTCAACGTCAAAATCGCCGATTTCGGCCTAAGCAATATTATGACCGACGGTAACTTTCTCAAGACGAGCTGTGGCAGTCCCAACTATGCTGCTCCTGAAGTCATTGGTGGCAAGTTATATGCTGGTCCCGAAGTCGATGTGTGGAGCTGCGGTGTTATTCTCTATGTTCTTTTGGTTGGTCGACTTCCCTTCGACGATGAACACATTCCCAGTTTGTTTGCCAAGATTGCAAAGGGCACATACAGCATACCGCAATGGATGCCTGCCGGCGCCGCAAACCTCATCAAGAAGATGCTGGTGGTGAACCCTGTGCATCGTGCTACAATTGAGGATATCCGAGCCGATCCCTGGTTCACCACCGATCTGCCTGCTTATCTTCAACTTCCCGTTGAAGAATTCTTCAACACTGGTGTTGATCCAAACAAAGCCATTAAGAAGAACGACATCGCACCGAATGCTTCAGAAAAGGTTCAAGAGAGATTGCATAATGAGGTTACTGAAAAGATTAGTAAGACTATGGGTTATGGTAAGAGTGATGTAGAGGAGGCCCTGCAGGCTGCCGAGCCGTCGGCAATCAAGGACGCCTACATGATTGTAAGGGAAAACAAGATGATGCAAGTGAATCGTGAGTTCCTCTCTCTTTTTACCACTAATTTCTCGACGTATTGAAACTGATTTAGATAATCCTGAAGCCCTTCTAGCAGAGCCCGAGGGATCAAGCCCCATGCTAAGCATGTCTTCTGCCCGCTCAACGACTTCTCAGGCTACCACCACCCCTCGCCCGTACGTGAGCAAGGTCGGTATCTTGCCTTCAAGTTTACCAGCTTACCACAAGGACTATATGGAGCGGGAGAAGGCCGGTAGCGTCGAAAACTCACCACCCAAAGTACTTATCAACGACGAACCTCCCAGCAACAGAACAGATGCGGAAAAGGAAGAAACAGCGCGCCGTTTACGGCCCCACTCGAGAAGTCAATTGCGTATGGACGAAGCTAACACAAGGCCCCAAGGGATGACTCCTATCAACCCCCCTAAAAAGAATAAGCCAGTTCGTTGGCAGTTCGGCATCCGATCACGTAACTCGCCATGGGAAGCCCTTCTGTGCATCCACAAGGCACTTCATAAATTGGGCGCGACATACATCCCCGATGAAGACTACGAGTCAAGAACTGCAGAGGAGCGAGCTGAAGCTTCAGGTGAAGGTAGCTTTGCGGATTCTCACGATAATAACCGGGGCTCAAGTTCAAGCATCGATCCTAAGAAACGTTACAATCTTCCCGCAGATCCTTGGCATATCAATGTGCGCTGGGATACTTCTGGTTGGTTCTCAAATCGGTTGTACTTGAATTATCAGAACTGACATCTTCCCAGCCATCAAGAAGAAGGCGGCCAGCGTTCCTGGCACTCCCAGCTCGCCGAGCACGCCAGAGGGACAACATCACCCCAAGGAGCCTTTCGTTGCGCTACATATGGACATACAAATTTACGAAATGGAACATGGCGTGTACTTGGTCGACTTCAAGTGCTCTGGATACGAGACAGCCCATGGCCGACTGCTCGAGGAAAAAGATGTCACCAGCCCCTTTCCCTTCCTGGACATGGCCGCCAAGTTGATTATGCAACTTGCCGAGGCTGATTGAGAAACGTCGTTTTGAAAGGGGCACCGATATTCCAAACTTACACCAATGGACACGATATGTTTGGCTGCGAGCATACTAGCTCTGCTTCTTAACCTGCCAGACGGTTCTAAGAATACACACATTCAAATTGGTTCGTGAAATAGCAAGTGATCTACTGCTTGGGTTCCAGCGGATTTGCAGTCATTACTGTACCAAGCGAAACGAATCTAATGGAAATGTTGGTGATGTAACACTATGGACATTAGACCACAACCAAGGGGATCTGTCTCATTGTTCGGTTTCCAGTTTCCCATTTCATTTTGATAACGGGCGTCTTACTGTTTAGCTTTGACGCTTGGGCTATATAGACACATTATGCTGCTACGATCTTGGACCAACCAGTCCCCCCTCCCCCTTTCAATGTTTTTTCTTCTTTTTCGTAGTTACGACTGGGTGGTTGGTCAGGCGCAGGATGTCTATGCTCCACAGAAGGATATATTGAAGATGAGTCAAACACAAGCAAACATATGTAATGATGTGCACATAGTTGCTTATAAGGCAATGTGCAGAGCATGATCACCGTTTCAAGTTCTTTTCATGATGTTTTCTTGCTTCATGCACTAGTAGTATATATCAAGGCAAATGCTTGCCGTATGCAAAGTAATATGGCAATTAAAAATCGGAAACCAGTAGTGTGATATCAAAATGCCCCAAAGACAAACAACTTGCCGCTCTTTTTTTGCGCTCCCACAACAACCTCCAGTCATTTCTCAGCCCATGTTGATCTTTATTCATTTATGTGCTCCGTTGTTGTCCACCTCTCCCTCACCAGCAGTGATTTATTTGAACTGGTCCTCAGTCACACCGGCGCCCATAGCAGCTGTGGAGCTGATGCCACCTGTAACCATCTTTTGCAACTCATCGACGTAGGTTGCGCCACTCCACTTCTGGTGCTTAACAACATCGACTTTCTGCTCCATTTCAGGCTCTTGAACGAGCTCGCCGTAAGCGCGCATACCGACGGTGCTGTATGCCTTGGCAAACTGGTCGCTGATAAGGGCTGTCGTGTGCAGGCCTGCAAGCGTGATGAACTGCCAGCAGTAGCCAAGCTTGGCCAGGCGGCGGATGTAGGTCTCCTGCTCGTCACGAGGCATGGCAGTTTTCCAGTTGAATGATGGAGAGAGGTTATAGGCGAGCCTAGTCATGCCAATGTCAATGTGAAATTCTGGAGCTTGGTAGGTTGGCAGAGACTTACTTCTTCTGGGGCCAGACGGCGTGGACACCTTCGGCAAACTCCTTAGCCTGAGCATAGTCGGGCAGCTTAGACTCCATCCAAATGGCATCGCAATAAGGAGCATATGCAATGGCTCGATTCACAGCGCAGTCGCAACCACCCTTGAGACGGAAGTAACCCTCGCGTGTACGGGGGGCGTCCCAGTCGAAAAAGATATCATGGCCAAGTACCTGGCGAGCGATGGCCCTCGCCTCAAGGTTACTCTTGCCTTTTGCTTTGGTAAGATAGTCTCGCTTGAGACCAGCCTTGTCAGAGGAAGAGCCTGCATCAATGGCAGCGGCCACAGCGTCGTCGAAGCGGCTCAGGTTGGCCTTGGCAAGCCACTCATCTTCAATGCGCTGCAGCTCAACGCCACTCTTGCCAGCACCCTCAGCGGCGATCATGAGATCGTTGAGGGGCTTAAGAGTAGGGTTTGTAGAGCCGAGGATGAAAGCATGGTCGCGGGGGTCGATGTTGGTGGAGAGTAGAGTTGCGGCCTCGGCGTCGGTGCGTGCGATGGCGAGGAGATCGGAGCCTTTCACATGTCAGTTGTGTTCTTGGAGTTTTGGTCCCACCACCAACATGTGATGATTGGGGAAGTCTGGGGAAGTCAAAACTTACCCATAATGTCAGCCTGCGCACGAATAGCAACAAGGCGGTTTATGTGTTCCTGAATAGGGACAAGAACCTTGCCTGCCATGTGGCCACACTTCTTTGTGCCGGGGGCTTGATCCTCAATGTGAATTCCAGCTGCACCCTTCTCAATAAAGAGCTTGGTGAGCTTCATGACAGCGGTGAGGCCACCATGGCCAGTATCAGCGTCAGCAACAATGGGACGAAGATAGTCAATGTTCAAGAGGTTGGCGCGTTGCGCCTTAGGGACGCTGAGACGCTCTTGGCGCTGCTTGCGGTCATGGAAGAGTTGGGCCATGAAGAGATGGCCGACCTTGTTGGGAACAGTGGTCTAAGTCTGTGTTAGACAATGCTTATATAGACATGCATGATGTCCTCCAAACTCACGTAGGGATAGTCAGCCAGATCGGGACCAGGTTCATCAGAAGCAGACGCTGTCGATGACGATTGCCAGCCAGAAACATAGACGGTGTCGAGGTACTTGGCCATCTGGGTGACCATTGTAGGTTCTAAGCAGCCGTAGGTGTAGCTGGCATCTCGGGTCTGCGAGGAAACACGTCAGTATTTCGCTTTATGATGTAGCAGGATGCCTTCATCATGGGAGAGACTCACCTCGAAACGGTGCTCAAGGATCTTCCACAACTTCTTCGCCTGGGCATTACTAGCATAATCGACAGGGAGGTATCCGCGTTTGGAGACAATCTGCTCAGCAGTAAAAGGGCGCTTCGTGTGTCGCCATCTTGAGTCGGACCACCAAGCCTTGACAGCCTCAACCTCCTTCTGGAAGAGCTCGTCTTCGATATCAGGGTTGACAGAAGGGTTTGCCATATTTTGTGACGCCATTGTGACCGATGTGTGAGAGGTATGAGACCTTTTGGGGGAGAGTGCTAAACAATGTAAGTGCGTATAAGAGGGCCTCAAGATGTAACTAGATGGCACAACACTAAGGAAAGTGAAGTTCGAAAGACGAGAACAATGATGGATAATTTGAGGAATTTGGAAGAAGTGGGAGGAGAAGGGCAGACCATATAATAAGTATCGTTTCGACCGGGAATTATAGATACTCTTGAGTCACTCTTGGTCTCCCGTCCCCCGATATTCCAAAGACCCGTTCCCCATGGATGGATGGGATATGCCCCATCGTCTTGCTGTCTCTCCGCACCCGGCGCAAGCGTTTCTGGACTTTTTGGTGGAGATGGCTCTGCACACCGGCGTTAATCTAGCAATTTGGAGTCAAGTCTCTGATGCAATTGGTAGCCGATGATGAGTGATGAACGAAGCTAGGGGAGTGAGAGTTCCTCGTTAACTAACTAGTGAAGGGGACCCAGAACTTGGCGGACCCGCTGTTGATGAGGCGTTGGAGAGAAAGAACTGCGCTTCGGTCTTCCATTTTTTGAGTCACGAGGGTTATTCTACTTAGGTATCTTTCTATCAAGCAAAGGCTTCTTGTTGCTTGAATGGGGTTTTCAGGATTATAGAGAAACACTGCATCAGTTCCAATTGACCACGTCAATCATACCGTCATTACTTGAGAAACTCTCTCTCTCTCAATAATCAGGCTGGGCTCTGAAATCGAGACCAAATTGAACGTCTGCAATTGCATTTCTACTCTAGCTCGGCTTTCCACCGAGCACAAGCCAGGCACGTTTTCACCTCGGCCATGGTCTAATCATGGATGCTTGTGTCAGATCAGCCTCTCCTATCTGCCGTCACGAGCCGCAATCGAGCCCAGTAGAGGCGAGAGTGCTGGTAGGTCAGAGAGTACGTACCTCCGGACAGTCACCGAGCGCCTCAAAAGGTGACCTACAACAGCCAAAGGAAGCATCAATTTTGGAGGTGCGTTTTGTTCTGTAAATGGAAATTGAAGCCCGCCAAATCAAGACTTGCAGCGTGATCGTGATGGGTAACTGGTCATGCATGAGTGCATGCGGCCCTGCAGAAGCCAGGGCAGTTCTGTACCTGGTCTTGTTATCATGACGTCTTTGCTATTTTTCCGTATCCTTAAATTTGCGTATGTGTTCGGCTCAAAGGCTCGATGTTCAACATCCGGGGTCCCTCACCCAGGGAGGCCGAAAGCCGAAAGCCGTACGGCCTACCTGTTGTCTCTTTTGCAAGCATGCGGTTTATAACTTTAATTAGAAAACATAGCTTGTACGTGTCGTCGCCAACAATGCTGATCTGGCGCCTAGTTCTTTACACAGCGCAACAACTCGTGGCATATGGATGAGCCCCAAATTTAAGACGCGGGACTTGACCTCTAGCCCCATCCTTGCAAAAGCATCACTCCCAGTAAAATCTGGGGAAGTCATTCCTCACCTTGGCTCACCTGGGATTCTGCTCATTATCCCGCTAAACCTTAATCGCCAAGTTTCAAAGGACCGCATTTTGCGGCATCACCACAATCAAGCCCTCCCTCTGTTAGCCCATCCTGACGTATATTCTGCAAGATAACTACAGGAAGTAATATGCCTTCAGCACAGGAAAATACAACAGAAAGGGAAAGAAAAGAAGAAGAAAAAAGTCAATAGGAGCTACACTCTGAAACAAGTGACCTGGTATACTCTTCTATATCAATCAGTTTCTGACTGTAATTTCTCGGCCTTCCTCCGTCAGCGGATACCCGCCTGGCCCCGGAATGACGGAACTTGGCCGAATCTTAGGTCCGTCTCCAGCTCCGGAGCAGCGGAGGTTTCTGGCATGTGAAGCCGTGCCCCTCCTACATTGAAAATCGATCACTGAGCTCGGCAATCAATGTCCTCACGACGACCCCCTCAAGTTCATATCGATGGATTTCAATATCCACTGCCACTCTAGTCTTTCTCATTGCCGCCACTATAGCTTAGAATAATCACCTTACCTCGGCCATTTTCTTGCCGAGACTCGTCATGGAAAACATCACCACTGACACCTCACATGCCCCATCAACCGCTTCGGCAACTACCCGAGGTCAACGGCTTTATCCTTTTTCCGACCTCGTCAGTTCTCTATTGCCATATTTTTGTGTCAGACCATCAGCAGTTATTTATTATGTTCCAGATTATTCATCCATTTCATCATAAAGTCAAAGGATACGAAAAAGGGTCCAGGCTTTCTCGTCATTCTTGTCATGTTTCGGTGCCCAACATGGATTGCTCTCTCATCAACAATTTTCAAGGACTCCACGAACCAGCATACCAGACAGGCACTGTAACATTCTTCAGGTATCCTATGAATATCGATAGCTACACCGTTTTCCTTTTGCCACGAGCTTCCTAGTCTACAAAAGCATTACCCTATGGAGCAAGCAGACCAGCCAGCGTCTTCTCTTCATTCTTCTCAATCGCCCTGATCAATGTCTGATACGGTGTCAGTGCTCCAAGTGCCCTGCGCATGTGCGCGTTGATGATTTGAAGCCCGTAAATGTAACTGGCGTTAACCCATGCGAATCTAAACCAACGTCAGTGAACCGTGTCTGAGATTAGTAAGTGGATGTTCAACGTACCCTTCCTTGTTGACGCCTCGGAAGCCAAGACCCTGATTGCCGTATTCCGCATCAACTCGGTGAGGATCGACCGGCCGGGTGACATCGTACTTCTCGACTACTACACCGTGGAAATCGACAAAGGCCTTAGTGACCATGAAGAGCCACTTGTAGGCAATTCGCTCTGCTTCCTCCGTGAAGCTATAACGAATCAGACCCGTCCAGGCCAGCATTTGCTGTGGAGGCCAGCCGTAGGGATAGTCCCATTGTCTGTTAGGCCGTTCGAGGCCGACCGCTCCACGCGATTCCTCCGTTCCTGATACTAGGCCGCCGTACGCCTCGAACTTGGGGAGAGCTTTGCGAACCATCTCGGCCGCTTGCTTTGGAGTGGCAATGCCGGCCCACAGAGCCCAGAGAGTTGTGCAGGACTCATACGTGCAGCGTTCACGCTTCGCGGTGTCATAGTCAAAGAACATGCCCTCCTTCTCATCCCACATCAGCTTGTCCACTGTGAGCTTGCGTCGCTTGGCTCGTCGGTCCCAAGCAGCTGACGACAGAACCTCACCAGGCTGGTAGGGTGTACCAGCGCAAAACTCCTCAGGCATCGTAAGCCTGTCATTGAAAACGCTGCGAATAGTTCGTGCAATGTCAGTCTCATATTTGAACAGGAGAGAGTTGAGATCAATGGTCGCCAGGTTTGCGCAAACACCCTCAAGGCGGTAGGATGTGTCATGACCCGACTCTCTCACGGCACGGTCGTGCATGAAGTATTCATCGAGCTCAGGCTCCTCGACTTCACCATGGTTGTATGCTCGAACGAATTGTTCGAATGTCATTTTGTGCTTCTTGATATAAGGGTCAAGAATATGCACAAAATGAGTGGCCTCCGTCTCAGGAGGCACTCCACGACCTTCGGGTCGGTATCTCGAGAGACCTGTGCTGGGGTCTAGTCGAGGCTCTGACATCCATACACTATGATACTCCTTGATGGCGGCTAGAATAGATCGTCGGAGGAATTCCTTGGCATCTGGCTCGTGCTTGATCTTTTCATAAACACGAAGGGCCATGTCAGTCAAGAAAGGAGGCTGTGATCGACAAAGGTAGTAGGATCGAGTAGCGTTCAGTATCTTGCCGTAGTGCTCAATGCAAAAGCAAAAATTGATGACCATCGACTTGGCCAGGTCGACTCGATCGTTGATGAGAAGACCTAGAGATGCCATATAACTGTCCCAGCCATAAAGTTCGTTGAAACGGCCACCTGGAACAACGAAAGGCATGCCCTTGAGAGTCCATCCTGAAGGGTGTTCTGGTTCTGGAACTTCTTGAACATCCACAGCCAGAAGACCAGGTGCATCATTCATGTCGCGAACCAGATCAGGGGTAATCTTCTCGGGTAGCATCTGAACATCCAGACGCATTTCTGGTCTCTCTTCAGCAACTCTCTTGTAGAATTCGTATTGTCTGGGGCATCGATACGGGATATAAATGCGAGGGCGAGGATCGGCTGTCCAATCCTTGGGGTCTCGAGCGGCGATATCCACGGTCGATGCATCAATGCGTCGTGTCAAGTTCTCCCAGAAATGATCACGAATCATACGGGACAAACGATCGACGGGATTCTCGTTGAGACGAGCTTCATCCAGAACAATCTGTTTCCGCCCATACTCTTTTGCCAAGGTCAACTCCTGCAGGAGGTTACTTAACATATAAGTCCCGCGGACGTCGAAGCGATTATGGCCAGCCGAAGCGGCGGTACGCAGAGAAATAACTTTGGGACCATTATCTTCGATCGTAATTTGCATGTCTCCATCAGTGTCCTCTTGCAATGAAAGACTTTCCAATGTTGAATCGACTTGAATCAGGAAGCGGCGGTTCTGTTGTGAATTCTCATCTATTGAACAAAGAGTTAGTAGAAATACTCGGCTACGCGGAATTGATGTTTCTGACCATGGCTGCCACGTCGAAAAGGCTCTCGGAGATTGACTCTTTCAAAACGGTGCATCAAACTGTTCTAGTTGCCGAAAGTCAGTCTACGTCATAATACGAGAGTGGGCAGATACTCACCTGAGAGTAGGTGCGAGTTCGGGGTCCCGCGCGGTTCATATGTCGTTCCTCAGTATAGTAGCTTTTGGCATCGTCGAAGACGCCCAAGTCGTCAGAACCGCGAGGTTGGTGACCGGAGGGCGCGGCCATGGTGGTTGAGTTACCAACTTATTGTCAGGAGACAAAGCGGGGTTGTGATGATAGAGCTAAAGTTAAACTGAGTACTTAGATGAGCTGGTAAAGTTGTGACTATGTCCAATTGCGTCGACTGTGATAGTGGGATAGAAGGAGGAGGAGTGAGATGAACCGGGGACGCAATGTAGGACAGACCACGAAGAGGTATAAGAACAATGGAAGGTAAGGTTGTAAAGGATTTGTAGGGATGAGAACGAGTATGACGGCAGAATATGGGGGCCGTCATAAGAGAGAGGAGACGAGAACAAGGTAGAAGTGGAGAGGAGCGAGGAAGAAAAGTGGCGGAGACAGAGAGAGCTTGGGTGGAGGAATGGAGCCTGTAGTCCTGGGGTGACGACAGTGACAACTGACGAAGTGGTTCTCTTAGCTTCCCACTCTGTTTTGGCGGGCGAGAAATGGGAGACAGTGGAGATGAACAAGAACGACAAAACAGCAACTATGATCAAAGGATTGCGCCGATCTCGCTCACCGAGCCTCTCTGACCTTGCCGTGGGAGAGAAGAAAAGTCCAATAAGGAATAATAGAGCGGTGAGAAGGAGCGTGGGGGTAGCACACCTCAAGCAATTGAATGCGAGATCTATGCAGAATTACTCGGTGAGAGATGGATGCAAATAATTATGGCTGTACCTGAAGTGAGGTGCCTGAAGGTGCAGCGGCAGAGCGGTCCCTTGGTTTGCGGCTCGTCTCAGTTTAGAAATTCCTGCCCCTCACCCCCCCTCCATTGGATGCTTTTTTTATCGTGTGGTTGTCCACTGTGATGATATTGCACAACAGGGGTGCTCCACCCGGAGGGACAAGCCCCACGCGTTGCCGTTGACTTACACCAGCAGTGACGGGGGCTAGGGGCTCTCTGCAACAACACCACATAGTAGTACCTTAGTTAACTGCTCGATTAACGTCCCTTGGGCGCCCTTCACCCTTCTTCCTAATCTGCTTCAACGCCTCCATAACACCAAACCCTTGGTCGCACGATTGCCGCTATGCTGGAAGCCTTTCCCTCTATTGTGTGGGGCCGTGTATGTCAATCAATTATGGGACATGGGCGAGATGATGCTGGAGTTGAGGTCAAGCTGGACTCGATATAGATCTTGCTATCAACTACCTTACCGGTGAAGGTAAGGAGCCCAGTGGGCCGGATTTGTATGACTTTCTCTTGTGCTCTGCTTGCCTTAAATCTCATATACTCCCCAAATTGTCCACATGACTATGTTGATACATATACCTAACTATACCATGATCGCCTACCAATCCACAGCATCCATCAGCTGGTCACCTTTAAAAACACACTGCATTGTATTTTACCAAAGCCCCTCGTTGTGATCTTTCAAGTATAAACACTTGAACGAAATTAGAGACAATATTTGGCGTTTGACGATGAGGCATGTCAGTTGCCTAGCATCATCATAACAAATCTCAGTCACACAGCGGTCCAGACGCCAGGTCTAGAAAAGCCTTATACGCCACCATGACAGTCATTTCTTTTTATCAAGTGAAACGCAGACTCGATTTGAAACAATCTCTAAAATACGGGGAGAAGTCAAAGCCGCTTCGTGAGTTGGCGCTCCTTTGTTTCTGTCCGTCCATCTCTTCAGGGTATTTATCCTATCCCGCTATCGCAACCCAATATCCATCCCTTGACGCCTATCCAATGCATAACTCAAGCCCAGTTCATGATCTCAAGGCCATACCGCAGCAACGATGACTACTCGTCGCTCTCGGCTTGGCTTCGACGTGACACCATTCTCCTTCGCCTCTCTTCTACGACCTCAGGGTCCCAAGTCCCTGCAAATATATCTTCGCATTCATCATCATCATCAGAATCAAATTCAATATCCTCTTCCTCGCCATCCTTGCCTGGCGTGGCAGTCTCTGCAACATCCTCATCAATTGCATCCTCCCAACTCCGGTACGTAACCACTCGTTCCATCTCGAGGATGAATTTTCCAACTTTGTACTTCTGGCCTTGTTCTTTAGCGTCCACATACTTCCAGCCAAGTTTTGTTGAGCATGACCCGCAGTTGATGTCTGCAACGACATGCCATCCTGTCACAAGCTGGCGATTCTCACTCTTACCAACTCGGATGTTGCTCAATGTCTGGGCCGCAGGAGGCGCAGGCGGTGCCACAAGAAACGCACGACCGTATCGGCCGGTGAAGCCTTTAGATATGACCTGAGAAGCAAAAGCAACATCGACAGAGCATGTTGAACAACGAAGCGTATTCGGAGATGTACGAGACAATCGACCTCTAGGCGCTTTTGCGAGAATTCCTTCGTTCGGGGGCGAGCTCGCTGGTGTTGTCACCGCTGAAGATGCGGCAGATTCTGCTGAACTCGAGGAGACCGAGTGGCGTCGGGAGAAGGGAAGCTTTATGCTGGGCAGTAAGAAAGTAGGAAAGACTGGCTTGGTAGCCGAGATGCCACTCTCGCGAACCATCTCGGCAATGGTCAAGTTGACGCCTCCTTTGTAGTTGCTGAGTTTAACGTCCTGGAAGAGATGGAAATGCCCTCTCGACTTTTTGGAACTTTCTATCGAAGGCTAGGGGACCGATAAGGTGTGGAGAGCTGTTCCACTAAAGGCGCCAAGAGCTCCACAAGTGGCGTAAAGTCCTTCCAGATGTGACCTGGGAAGTTTTGGCTCTGTCGAAGATGGCATTCGAGACAAAACGTTGGAGAGACGGTCGCGAACGGCGCTGCGGTGTCGTGGCTGGGTTTACAAACGGCGGTTTTTCCAGATGGGAGTTTCAAAGATAGTCCAGGAAGGAGAGAGGTTTAATATTAAGGCGTAGGTAGTCATTTATTTGGTCACTCTCTCCGACTCAGCCGGGCAGCGATCACCAGACTCACAACCAGTGATGAAAGAGGGGCTGAGGGGCAAAAACAAGTCTCCGTGGGCGGCGGTTGCGGCGGGCGGGACAATGCAAGGCCAAAAAGAGGGGCCCTCCAACCAGACCTGGGAGCTTCCATACCAAACAAGCGACCTCCCTACCTAACTACGGTACGTATCTTATTGTTCACTGGCCTCACGGGTCAGTTTGGTTATTACGAGATCAAGGTGCAAATAATGACAGCTATACGCAGGTTATCGGTTCTACAATGCGCGGACAGTCGTTGGAACAGATTGGCTCGCAAAAGACTGCAGTGCAATATTTGGTGTCACTGTCAATAGTATACCTCGTAAGGGAATCCATAGTTTCGATTCTCATATGATGGTACGTTAGATATCTTACATTAGTATGGAGAAGTTAAGACTGAGGCTCCTCAGCAACATAGTGTAGATAAGCGCCAAGCAGCTTAATACCCTCAATGTAGTTGCGCTTGTCGAGCTTCTCGTTGATAGAGTGAGCGCCGTCTGTCGAGCTACCCATGGGGAGCAAAAGAACATTCTTGCCTGTGGCCTCCTCAAATGTCAGGGTAACAGGGATGCTGATCACTATGTTAGCGGTGAAATACCAGACATTTGGGTCAGAGTAACTTACCTTCCACCTTCGCGAGTATAATCGGGCTCGACACCCCACACACGTTCGACAGCTTTGGCTGCAGCCGAGAAGTTCCAGTGTTTTGGTGATGCAACCCACCACTTACCAGTATGCTGAGCATACACCTTGAGGGTGTTCTTGCTGCCAAGCTTGGCAAACTGCTCTTCAACATACTTGTACACAGCCTCGTTGGTCTTGTCAATGTCCATGTCGGGAACAGTTCTGATAGAGAACTTTCCAATAACCTTGGCAGGAATAACAGTCTTAGCTCCAGGAGCAGAGAAAGCACCCTCAACACCATGAATAGACAGGGATGGGTATCTCCAGCGACCCATCAGAGTACGCTTCTTATCATCGAAGATGGTGGTCTTGCTACCCAGGGACTCATGAATATTGTCCATAGTGAATGAAATTCCGTCATAGAGACCCTCCTCATCCGCCGTGACAGGTGCAACCTGCTCTTTAATACCGGGAATCTGGATCTCGCCGCCAGTGTTGACCAGAGATCCTAGGACTCTAACGAGGTCAGTCATGGGCTCTTGGGCGGTACCGCCAAAGACACCACTATGAAGATCGGCGCCAGGGCCGGAGATCTCAACTGAGTAGTAGTTACAACCACGAAGACCGTAAGTTAAGCATGGCTTCTCGGTACCGAGCCAGTAGTTATCAGATATGCAGACAGCCTCGGCATCAGCAAAGTACTTCTTAGCCTCTTCCTTGATGAGGTCATCGAGGCCTTCAGAACCGTATTCCTCCATACCCTCGAAGCACATCAGCAGGTTGACAGGGAATTCAACGCCAGCCTTTTGGTGAGCCTCGATAGCATTTAACCAGCCTAGAACAGGACCCTTGTCATCTGTAGCTCCACGGCCAAACATACGACCCTTTTCGTCGACAGTAAGGTCAAATGGCTCAGTAGCCCACCCATCGCTCTTTTCCGCAGGCTGGACGTCGTAATGCCCATAGACGAGGATGGTACGCTTGTTCTTGTCGCTTCCGTATCGTGCAAGGACAACGGGAGGCAAGTCGAGGTACTCCTTATGAGGCTGCTTCCCAAGGGGCCGAAGCTCTACAGAGGCTCCAAGAGCTTTCAACTCCTCGCCGAGCCACTCTCCCATGCGAACGACATCAGGGCGACGGGCATCCTCAGCTGAGATAGACGGAATGGCGACAGCCTTGCGCAGGCGCTCGATGAAGTGGTCAGCCGAGCTATCGACTTGCTTGAAGAAACCGTCGAGCTGGGGGGCCATCTTCTTTGCTTGGTGTGTACGAATAGAGTCTGTGAGATAGGTACGAGAAGAAAGGCAGAGTTTCTGAGGAAAAGTTTGCGGGACGGGTACTCGTAATGAGATAAAGCGCCTTTTGGGTGGTGCTGTTACCACTTGAGTAAAGCAAACAGCTGCCCTATCGAGGCGTACGGTGCGGGGCATTACACGGGCAGACTTGCCAGGACCTGCTCGATCGAGCGGGCAATGATGGCGGGGCACTTTTGACAGGCACTCCAGTGCAATTGGAATCTCCAACACAGTGGAGGGAGCGGCTAGTTACGGCAACCAATGGTAAAACAGGTACGAGATGATTAGTCAGTTAGAACAGAGAGAATTTGGTTCGAGGTTGTTGGGCGAACTTGTACTTGGTACATTATAGTGGAGTCCATCGGATTAACCTAAATGCGCTCAGCACAACAGCTCCGTGTCATGATTAGTCAGGTGCTGAAGGGGGTAGGTTGCCGCTTACCATTCTCATGACCTGTTGCCGAAGAGTCTTCCTCTCCCCACTCTCCCTGTCACTCATCCATCCATCGTCGACGTTCTTCCTCGCCATCGGTATAGCGACATACGACATCAAACGTAGTCTCTCGATTGCGCTCTATCGTCTTTCTTCTATTTCGGTGGTTTCACAGTTGGCTTTCTTTTTTGTCTTCGCGCAACCTACGATACGGAACCCATCGGCACGATCCGCTTGTTCTCACGCGACCGCCGACTATCCCCCCTTTCGCTCAAGATCCTCGCGTATAACGTATTATTGGTCTGCTCTTCAAGGGCGTGATCTTGGGACGCCTGGCTAACATTAAGGTCGCTGGTTCATTGGTTTTGACAAACGTGGTGACTAGAAAGTGAGGTGGAGTTTCAGGGTTGTCTCTCTTCTGGCTTGTTTTAGCCAGCTGTACTCCTTATTCATTGCACCCATTTCTTTTTTTTTTGACCCTATTACCACTATTGTTCCCTCAAAGTACAATCAAAATTGATTATTTCCATTCACCTTGAGTTGAAAGAGCACGGAAGTGCGAGAAAGAAAACCAACAGAGAAGAAAACAAAGACTTTCATTGTTTGCAAACGCAAGAACAACCAAACGATCAATACTTACATAGTGCTTTGTGCGACCGGCCCCGACCTGACTTTGGGATTCTTTTTCGACTTGCGATATTTGAATCTCAACAAACTTTTTGTTATCACTTGTACTGTGCTTCATCTGTTCCTGTAGGAAACACCCAGCACGTATCAGCCAAAATGACGTCCTCCGTCTTTTTCAAATTCAAATCTCAAAAGGAGCCTACTCGAGTCGAGTTTGATGGCACCGGTATCTCAGTATTTGAGCTGAAGCGTGAGATTATCACAAAGAGTGGCCTAGGAGATGGTACCGATTTTGACCTGCATATTTATACCGATGATAACAGCGAAGGTGAGTTAATTCAATCGACGGTAGGCAATAACATTGCTAACGACTTATTAGAATACGACGATGATACGACTATTATTCCAAGGTCAACGACAGTCATTGCCCGACGCCAACCTGCTCTCAAGCCAGGTGCAGGGCGCGCAGCTCGTTATGTGTCTGGAAAGATGCCTGTGACAGCCAAGAACGCTGGTCGCAAGGAGCAAGCGGCGAAGGCCTCCTCATCCAAACCCAGCTCTGATGCCATCAGCCAGATGAACAATGCTATGACTGAAGAGGAGAAGATGGCTGCCATGTTTGCAGCACAAACCGAACAGTGGTCTGCTCAACAAGAGGAAATGTCACAGTAAGTTTCAGAAGTCCATACAATGTTACACGGAAACTAATAGTTCGCCAGCCAAACACCCGTGTTCAAAGCTGGTGCGAAGAGACCAGCAAACGTCCCCGACCATGACCCCCCGAATGGGTACATCTGCTACCGATGCGGTAACAAAGGTCATTGGATTCAACTGTGCCCTACTAATGACGACCCTGAATTTGACAACCGCCCGCGTGTCAAACGAACCACAGGTATCCCACGTTCATTCCTGCAAAAGGTAGACAAGTCTGTTGTCCTTGCGCAAACTGAGGGTGATGAATCCAAGCGTCCGTCAGGTATCATGGTCAATGCCGAGGGGGATTTTGTTATTGCTGAGCCCGATAAGGCTTCGTGGGAGCAGTTCCAGGCCAAGGCCAAGTCTTCATCTACGGCTAACGCACCGCTAGCTGAGAACAAGGAGATTCAGGAACAGGGCTTGGAGTGTTCGATTGACAAGAAGATGTTCATAGAGCCAATGAAGACTCCATGCTGTCAGAAGACCTTTTGTAATGATTGCATAACTAATGCTCTCATCGAAAGCGACTTCGTCTGCCCTGCTTGCCAGTCAGAAGGCGTATTGATTGATGACCTTCAGCCAGATGAAGAAGCTTCTAAGAAGATTCAAGAGTATTTGAAGGACAAGGAAACGGCCAAGACTCCCCCGCCCCCGTCGCCCAAGACTTTGGCAGATGCCAAGTCAGATGGAGAGAAGCAGGAGAAGTCAACAGAAGAGACTATCGACAATATGGAGCAAAAGCCTGAGAATGAATCAAGTGACAAGACTAAGGACTCGCCCGTCAATGAAAAGCCAAAGTCGCCGGTGTCTCAAACTGCAACTGTCAACTCACCTCCCGCGGGTCCTAAGAACCTTGTATCCGCGTCTCAAGATACGAACAAACAACTAGATAATCTCAAACCGGCAGATACCAGCTCCAAGAAACGGCCCGCAGATGATATTCTTGACAACCCAAGGATTCCCAAGGGTCCTAAGGCCATGCAGAACCAGCAGAACCAACAGAATATGGTGAACGGCATGGGCATGAATGGGATGGGCATGAACATGGGCATGAATAATATGATGTTCAACGGAATGCCCATGATGCCCAACATGATGGGCATGCCAAACATGGGTAATATGAATATGGGCATGCCAAATATGAATATGATGGGAATGCCTAACATGATGGGAATGCCCGGGTTCCCTGGCATGAATGGCGGATTCGGTGGCATGCCTGGTTGGGACATGGGCATGAACGGAATGAATGGCATGAATGGCATGAACGGCATGGGTAGCATGAATGGAGGAATGAACGGCTTTCAAAACGGCAACTTTGGACAGGGTGCTGGCGCGGACGAAGACGCCTACTTTCGTAAGCCAGTTAACCCTCATCGACACCAGAACAAACAGCGAAGAGTGCGACCAAGCGACTACCGAGAGCTCTGAACATCGATTCGACTATCATTCCTTCTTCTAGCGATTGCTTCTCCTTTGTTTGTCTCATTTATCACAATACTGGTCGCCACTAAAACTACATCGTATAAGTGTGGCCACATACTTTTTCAGGCTGTCGCATTTTGGATTGGGACTCTAGGCTCATCATGATTTGCTTGATTTTTCAGTATACTTACCGTCAGGCTGAACTGACCGGCGTTGGGGTATGGCCTCCGAGGATTCTTTATGGCAGGTTTTCATGTCTACGTAGGTACGGCCAAGGGTTGGGGAAACGGTGCATTACTTAACAAGACCTTGAATCAAGTCGAGGTCAAACAATGAATAAACAAACAAATGAACGATAACTCAGAATCGTTGGGTACTTCTTTTTTGTGATTGAATGTGTTTGCATCTCAATTCTAGCGTGTATTATCGTAAGCCATCAATCAATTATTTCACAACTCCGCGCCACCGGTGCTCTTTTATATGTGACACTATCTAATATCCGTTCTCTCGTATTCCATATCACGGTCTATGTCTCGCTCTTAATACCAGCCTTACTCAGGAGGAACATAGGGCGTAACAAGCATTTCGCTAAACTTCTCAAGCTTCTCCTTTCCTCGTACCTCCTCAACAAGGAGAGGCATCTTGACGACATTGAAGTCCTCAGCATATAGTTCTTCATACTGGTCAAGATACTTGCGCTGCATCTTGCGACGGGCGTTGCACTGATCGCAATCGCTAGCCTTCTTGGGGAAGAGCAGCTGGTTGACAACGATGGAGTGGGTATCGATACCATAACCAGCAAGCTCCTGAATCATACGCTCCGTCTCGTAGAGACTCAGAAACTCTGCAATGCACACACAAACAAATGTGGTGAGTTCGGCGTCCTGGAACTGAGTGTTGACCTCGCCGATGGTCTCTCGCAAGGATTCAAGTTTCTGAATCATGTCATTGAGGTTCTGTCCGTTGGGTAGCTGGCCTCCGGAGCCAAGGAATCCGTTGAGGAGAGGACCATACTGTGACGACAGCTGAGAAACCTTTGCGAGAGCCTTCTCGAGAACGGTGGGAAACTGAAGGAAGCGCAGGGTGTGGCCTGTCGGGGCTGTGTCGAAGACGATGGTCTCGTATGAGAGGGATTTGACTTGCTTGAGGACTTCGGCAAAGGACATAGCCTCGTCGATACCAGGGATCTAAGAATGTCAGCTTGACAACGGGACAAACATTCCGCCTCAACCTACTGCGAATGCCAGATCCTGCATCATGCCTCCCAGAGGGCCACCAGCCGCAGCGTTGACATCATCGGCCTCGCCCTGGCCTGCTAACATATCCTGAATACTACCATTCGGGTCGATCTCCATCGCACTCAGGTTGTCAAACCCATTGACAAGGCGGGCCTCTTTGCCAAACTTCTGAGAGAAAGCATCTGAAAGGTTGTGGGCGGGATCGGTCGAGATGAGAAGAACAGAGCGTCGGACCTTGGCGAGCTGAATCGCGAGGGAGCAGGAAGTCGTGGTCTTGCCGACACCACCCTTGCCACCGACAAAGATCCAACGAAGGCTTCGCTGGTCCAGGAGAGACTGCAGAGAGGGCTCAAGGGCATCCTCGGCGGAGATGACTGCGGTGGACATTTTGGGCGAACTATGCGATGAGGCTGCAGAGTACAATTTTTAAGTTGGGGTTAAGGAAACAAGCGATAAGGGGCCGTTTACCTACCTTACCTGCTGGCGGTAGGCTAGAGTAGAGAGATAAATTGTCCAGGGCAGAATCAGGATTTGTGTCCTGTATGTTCTAGAAGGTCTTGGATGGCGGAGTTGGCAATGGTTGTGATTGACCATCGACTTGGAGGGGTAGTAGCAGACATAATCACGAGTCAGTGATCTCGTTTCAGTCAGTTAGTCATGACTCCTTTATTCTGTCAGCATGCGCCACATGACTCCCCAAACTCGCCACAGCGTGTGCAGGGTAGGCAAGGGCAAGGTAGCAACTGTACGGCCTGAAGAAAGTTGACTTGAATGAGCCGTCAGGATATGATACTATATTTGTTGTATAGCGCCTGACTGGGACTATATTGCTGCTAACAAGAGCTGAAGCTCTATTACACGCGACTTGACTAATTGCACAATGTTGTTCCCTCCCAGGGGCCGGCTCCGTCCATGCGATAGGACTTCAAGTACCGGCGAACGGCGTAAAGCGTGCGGAGCCACGCGCAGGGGCTCGTTCCTGAGTCTGATCCTCTTGTAATTCACAATAATATCATTGCTATCAGTTATATAGCTCCTATGAATTGCTTATCTGCAGAGCCATGGCTCAAACTTTATAACTGGGTCTTGATTACATACTTAGGTACCTTAGGTAGATAAGGTAGGTAGGTACTCAAGCACCAGCGGCAGTAATCAGGTAGTCCTTCAGCTGAAGTCGCTGATTCTCTGCAGCAAGTACTTTAGGCTGCGCAGCCGCAAACAACTCTCACTGCCTCACTCACGTCACCCTTTTACTTCGATTCCCCTCCCTTTCCTTCACAATTCTGGCCTTGACCTCTCTTACTTTACAAACACGCAACCCAATAAGCTCCAGAGCTGTCGACAGAATTCCGATATTCTCATCCTGCCTAACTGAGCTGCTGTCAGCTTGCACCTACCCCACCTTGACGCCAACCTCACCGAATATCTGATCATATAACCTACACCACGGTCAATCACTTTGCACACCAGATTCAACCATCACGATGGCTTCTCCCACCAAAGACCCTATCACGTGTCACGTTCTTGATACGCAGGCTGGTCGCCCTGCTCGTGGCATTCGTGTCCGTC
Source organism: Fusarium odoratissimum NRRL 54006 (assembly GCF_000260195.1). Classification (NCBI taxonomy): domain Eukaryota; kingdom Fungi; phylum Ascomycota; class Sordariomycetes; order Hypocreales; family Nectriaceae; genus Fusarium; species Fusarium odoratissimum. The sequence continues at coordinate 131,305 of NW_022158696.1, read as the reverse complement.
TCGAAGGCCCCATCCCGCCATCGACCAACCCTCACTCTGCTGCCCAACCTCGACCCAACACCTTCGAATCCATGACCGACGACGATGGTCGCGTTACGGCCTGGTTACCATATCTTTCCGAGGATGTTGCTGGAGAGCCTCCTCTCCAGACTCTCGTCGAGGTGCTTGAGGATCGCAAGGGACAGGGTTCGTCGCGATGGACGCTTCGCTTTGATACGGGAGCTTACTTTGGCGAAGAAAACACCTTCTTCCCTGAAGTGACGGTAACATTTCGTGTCGAAGAGGGACAGACGTATCATGTTCCCCTGCTGTTGAGTCCCTATAGTTATACTTCCTACCGTGGAAGCTAAATGGGTGGTAGCAGTCTCCGTATTACACGGAGCGAAATGACCAGTATCAGGGGCTGAATCTCATGAGAAACAATGGATGCCAAAGCGATTTTTAGAATCCTATTCATGAAACACCACTTGCGTAATTCGACGAGAGCACGGAGAGGATGACAATGTTACGATCATAGCGATAAAGCTACTTATCAATTCTTAAAAGAGTGTGTCCGTGTCGGCTACTTCCTTCCAAGCCAAGCCAAATGGCTATATGATTGACATTGCTGTCTCTGCCCTACCAGAGGGACTTTAATATCCAAGTATTTGCCCTGTTTGCCAGGCGATACTTTTCCTTGCCGATCAAGAAACCGTGATCCAGGTAAACGCCACGCTGTCCACAAAAGAAAAGAAAAGAAAAGAAAAGAAAGTGATTTTTCAGAAGAAAAGCATCTCGGTGATGCGGTCGTCACAGGTCATCAGGTTCGGCCGTATACGTCGTTGTAGAAATCATGATTGTTCCGATCTGAGCAAGGTGTCGTACCGTTTGTTCGGAAGATTCTAGACAGAACACCTCTAGCTCCTCCGAAACTTGCTCATAAATCCTTTCTTAGAGCGATGGGTTGGTACGTCGGGCGAAGTCGGTGGTGTGTCCTCTTCGTCTCTCCTCGTGGTCCTAGACGCGAGACTATCGGTCTCGTCCTTGGAGAGCCGGATGCTTGATGTAGATGGGCGGAAGCTGTTCATAGATGGATTGCCGGCTCTGATACTCTCGCTATCTCCAACATCAGATTGAACCAGGGAGAATACGCTGTAGAGAGCTTCCGAAGTGGGGGTGATGCGCCCATGGTTGAGAGTGCGTCGTTTCTTCCTTAGGAAAGATCGCCGAGTTCGCATAAGTGCCCGGTCATGATCGATATCTTCTTGAGTGAGACAAGCGTTGGGTGAAAGATCCGCATCTGGATGTGGGAGTGTGGTGTTTCGGACTATAAAATGGTTAGAAACAGATGTTCCCTTGCAGTAGTTAGGTACCGACTAAATACTCACCATTGTTAAAGGGCTCTGGGAATCCTGTGTCTCTTGGTTCTCTCGATTCCCTTCGAGGCTTGGCGGCACTCGTAGTAGTGATAGTGTCCGCCATTGTTTCGGTAGATTTGGAGTGTGTAGAATGAGAGGTCACTTGATGGTCGGCCGAGGGTTGAGTATGTGTTTATGATAAGAAGAATTAGAAGGAAAGAAAAAATAGCGATTTTGCTCAGTCCCTGACTACATCGACTCTTGACTGTGGCTGTATTACCACATGGGGCAAGTTCAGATGGACGTGAGAGAGAGCGTGGGTGTAAGCGGGCGCGATACCGTTTTTGTCTCCCGCCAGAGCAAAGCCTCAGCGGTTGCACGTAACCTTGAGCTTTTCAGAGAAAAAGCACTAAGGGGAAGAGTGCAAAGAAGGATAATGAGGCAGTTATGTTGGTCTGTCACTGAAGAAAAAGGAGATTTCACTTTCGCTTCAGTGAAGAGAAGGCCGGAAGATTTTTGGTCAAATTAAACCAGCGGCGGGGGACGAATTTGGAGTAGTGCAGACAGCGCTGTAAGTCTGTAAGAGCTGGGCTGAAGTTGCTGGGGTAGGAGATTTGGGTAAGGGAGCGATAGTGATAGTGAGCGACGGGCGATGGGCGATGGGGGATCCAGACAGGGTTATATTCCGCCCACAGAATGATGAGCTACATGGAGCGATTACGATTAGCTTCTTCGTCTTGGTCACTGCTTGGCCTACAGCCTCCTCAAGCGCTGAGTTTGATCGGATCTTCGGCGCGTCCAATGTCGAGCTTAATCGTGAGGCTTGGCTCTCGCTATTCGGCACCTCAGCCAAGAGAGACTGTGAACAACCAAGCCCAGCCAAGAAAGCAGCAGTGGTAAAGTGGCCCTTTGCCTGCGCCCCAGAGAGAGCAAGTCCCAAAAGACAGAAAGGACAGGGGTGCGAAGAAGGGCAGAGTGCGTAATTGACAAGGGGTGGAGTGGTTCCAGAGGCAGGTAAAACTCCGAAAGACAGACAAGTTCTGTGAACAAGGAAAGGCAAAAAGTGAATGAATAACTCACCTTGACTTGTCTTACAACGTCTTGTGTCTCTGATCACTACCAAAGACGGATTTGATGAGCACCGCCTAAGGAAGCACGAAGGCTAGGCAAACAATGAAACTCGATGGAGCTGAGGATCTGCACGATGGGAATTTGCTAGTCGAACCGTCTCTGTTGTATCGCAATTTACGCCCGACAACATAAAAGCCGGAGACGCTTTCAGTGGTCCTAGTGACCTGGGGTACAGGCAGTTTGTATGCGTCAAGTGGCGTTGCTTCTGCTTGAGGCTCGGCCCAGGCGCCTTCGTTAGCGGGGCTTTGTATCCGTAAGTGGTGGGTCGTCGTTCGTCAGCCGAGAATTGGCTGCTCTCGCTTGGCGAGAATGATTTGTTGGGCAAAAAGGGCGACGTGACAGTAAGAAATCACCGACGGGCGACAACGACGAAGACTTTGGTGCTTGGTAGACGTTGGCCAGCGGGCAGATGTCTGTTATTGGGCCAAGTTCTGCTTATCCTGCGCCTCTAGAGACAAGACACAACGGTCAGATTCTAAAGGAATCGAGTGAGAAACGATGGATATTGGAGGGATGAGCAACTCAAAGTTCAATTGCCGCTTTGTATCTGGCTGGGTTATTCTGTTTTATTTATAAGCTATCAATTGCCAGTTGCGCTGCTCCTTGTCAGCGTCACAAGATAGTCTGGTTTGCCCACCTATGTGCCCAACTGTCTCTGATACTGTATCGTTATTCATCAGTTCACTCACTGTTCCGTGCCGACCAAGCGGTTTTCCCTTTCCCCCCTCTCTGTTCTTCCCCCAACAGCCTAGGATATGCCCAGTAGTATCATGAACAGGACCCCAGTCCAGTACACATGACGACAAAACGGACCGTGCAGCTGGACTTCAGCCGGTGTCTCGCAGGCCATAGTGTTAGTGGCTCGCCAAGCAGTTCTGCTGTAGGCCAAGGCTCAAAGGGGCCCGCTCCTCGTCGAGTGTCAAAAGAGTACGGGTTTCCCAATTGTTCAGGTCTTGGATTGGTAGAATCGTAAGAGACGGCAAGACGGCATTCGATTTCGATGGCGGGGTCACCGATAGTCCGCTCACTGACAACGATATGTCTCTTCTTGGCGCAGCACTCACGTGAAGTCTTGGCCAGTCTACCGAAGTCTTGTTGCAATGCATCAACAACAACACTGACTACTCCGTACTATATCTGTTGTCGCTATTCCCGGCGCTGTGCTCTGTAATTTCAACATCTAACCCCTCGGCCCCTAATCAGTTAGGTCCAGCTCCTAGTACCCTGCTCATTCCCGCTAATATGGATGGATGTACATCATATCAAATAATAAACACCTTACAGGACGGGAATGGAGAATTGGCTCCCTCCCAATTTCATCTCAGTCCTTTTCATTCCGGCCCCTGATTTAGGTCTTGGGGACACTTACAGCAAAAGATCTACTAACAACACTCTCGATCGTGTTGGTAGGGCAAAGATTGGAGCCATGACTACTAACATTATACCGCCAATTCCTGTAACTTCAATGCACGCACATGTACATGTACTGGGGGTTGCTTGGCTGCGAAGGAGGGTGGCTACCAGTTATCCAATGACAAGAAATCCGCTAACCATCGAATCGGCGTGCCTATTCCAGAAGGTCAAGCGAATACGTACCGCAAGTCCTGAAGTGCACTCCGGTTGGCTTTGCAATCTTTGATCCTGAGTGAAGCATGATTTGCTAGACAATCTACCAACGCAACGCCTTGACGAATAGTATGGTTTCAACATTCGAACTCTCCCGTCCGGCACAGCCCTTTATCGAGGAAATCGAGGCTCTGCGTGGGTATAAAGGGCGCCACACCAGAGCTGCATTTTGATAGGCCAGCCCGTATCCTTGGCATGACAGACTTCCAACTATCGAGTTGCCTTGCACCTCGTAAACGGAATACGAAACTGCCCAGCCCGTTGACACTTGCTTACAAGCGCTTATAAGCGGCACGTTTCGTTCCGATCTACAGAGTACCTCGAGACCTTTCAGCACCTGCGGTTGCAACATATATATGCCGAGTAGCCCTGAGTGTATGCGATCACCCAGTTTTGTTTATGTACCGAAAACCCTTAGAGTTTAAGTTTGCGGTCATCGGCAATTCCGCGTCTAGTCGATCTTGTGTGGAGAAATTGCTCCAGCGACTATGACGATACTGCTTGGTCTCCTACGCTGATCACGCCCTATCAGCTCTCAAACTAGCCATGCCGAGTTTCATGTTGCGAATGAAGTTTTGATCGGCATTGGGTGCAGACATTAGACTGGCAGATGAGCAGATGAGGCATATGAGTAAGTTGGTCGAAAAATCATGAGATGATCCCCAAATTGTCCCACATCTGTTATGAATACAACCCACGTACGTGTTGGTTGATGGTTGTTTTGCCAAGCTTTTGATGGAAGCATAATAACATGTTGGGAAAATCTATTTGGTATCGATACCTAACTTCTTCTCTTACTTCCCTAGAATGATAAAAGACAAATCCATTATGCTACGCCATAAGAACCCATTGACCTCAGACATGTTCAGATCGAAAGCAAGAACAATGATCCTAGTTACCTCTCCGGCCACCAGTGCTCATGAGTGTGATTTTCTGTTTCTTCTTCTTCTTACCCCCAGCACTACTACTGATTCCTCCTACTCCAGCAGCAGTATTTGAACTAACACTACTCTCCGCGGCTTCAATAGCCTGTATCTGCATTGCCAGATCGGTCGTATCAAACAAATCCTCATCTCTGAGCCACCCGTCATTGGCGTTCAAGGGTTGTGCAGATGCTATCTCGGGCGATCCATTAATTGCCCTTGTGCCCCAAACTGTCCTTTGTGTCGAGGGGCTGGTCGACATTTCAGCTAATGTCTCGAATCCTGGTCGGGGATCCGGGGGCGTGGTGCCTGGGTGCCCGCTCAATGGTTGGAAATCCTCCATGTCCATTCGAGGCGCCATATCCTCCTCTAACGGCTCAGGAAGCCTCTGATACCCAGTAGTCTTACGCAGATTCGCGGCTTCAAGTCGCTCTGCTTGCAGACGCTCCCGTTCTTCCTGTGTCTCTTTGTCACGGTTACGTCTCCGTCTCCGCTCAATGTCGCCTGCGAACGATTCCAGTGTCTCTTCTGGTACGATGTCGGTCCAATCACACTCCAGAAAATTCACGACACATCCACGGGGAAGATGGCCAAGATATTTTGCTCTTCGCCGCATTGTGTCATCAACCACATGGCCAGTGGAGATATGCTCGACGCGGGGGAGTAGCGTGGAAGGAAACGAGGAAAAAGAGCCATACTTGGTCTTCAGGATGCGGATATCCAATGGTGAGAGATATAGGTGAGGTGGGGAGCTGTAAAAATAGAAGTCGGCATCCGAAGAGGGTTGAGCCGACGTGGCTGGGCTTGCAGCAACCTGAAGATCAGCCAGTTTCTCTTTCGCGACTGTGATAGCCCGAATTGCCTTCTGGGACCATTCATCAGTCTGTCCGAAAAGGGTCTCGTCCTCCTTAGCTTGTTGACCCAGCGAATCAATCTCCTCGTCAAACTGAGCTGTCATATAATCAGCTGTACCTTTCATCATGCGAGCGTAGTCTAAAACATTGGCAGCAAAGTGCCAAGGAATGTCATCTTGTGCGTACATCGCCTCGGCACCACTCTCTCGTGGAAGGGCCATCGTCGAATTTGCATTCCGTGCCATTAACCGCAGTACGACGTCGTCACCAATCCGGGGAAAAGGACTTTCTTGTCCAGCATAAAATCTTACAGGCCGAACATCTTGCATATAGATAGAATCTTCGCAAATGGGACATTTTTTCCACCTGGGTCCGCGACCCTTCGTTTCATCTTCACTCGAAATTGAGTTCATAAACCGAATGAGGCAGGGTAGACAAAAGATGTGACCGCATTTTGCCATGCGAGGCGCCACAGGCTCTGAAAGACAGATGGGGCATGATGAACCCTGCGACTCGCTTGAAGCAATGATTTGCATGACAAGAGACCAATCTAGGTGTGTGTCGGCATCTGTGGCTTGCTTGTTGTATGTGCCTTCTGGTGAGAGGATGAATCGGTAGTTGGCATGAACGTATCGAGCCTTGTCGCTTGCATGATAACCGGAGCCTGGTCCCCATGTTGGAGTTCTGCGATAAGATCTCGAATGTGCATGATGATCCTGTACCGGGCGTGGCATGGAGTAGTTGAGTAGATGGGTAATTGAAGTTTGGCCCCGCCTGCTGTTGGGGTTTCTGAAGGCCCTTAGTTCGGCCATGGCATCTTCGTCATCTGGGCCAGTATTTGACCTGTCACCGAGCCCAGGTCGCCGCTGACTCCGGTGTTGTTTGCGGGCGCCCTGTGACTTGCGAGGCATCGATTGCGGGTTCGAGGAGCCGGCCTGTGATGGGCGACGAGACGATTCGAAGCTCGAGGATGCCGGGGCTGCTTGAATGGCTGTGGAACTAGACGGTGCAGGGGCAGTTTTTCCCACGCTCGAGCTAGAGGAGCTCATTTTCGTAACGAAGGTTTCTGGGCGACTCTAACCGTGGTCGGCGAGACAAAGGATTGGTCAATCGTGCGATGGATTGCGCTCTGTCCCCAATGGTTGGGATGACATACAAGTTGGACAAGGGTGCCGTCAACGGGTTGTGATTCCGAGAAATGAGTGTTGTTGGAGAGATGTAGGATAAGCCCAAGGTGGTGTTATGAAGGTAATTGAGATGGAAAGAGTCAAATGAGGTTCACGAAGGGGTCCAGCTGGGACGGACCCCGTTGATGGATGGAGGATCGAGGTGGATCGAGCGAGTCACTGGCGGGGCAAATCGTGACGGAGTTGACGGCTGGGCGGCGCAGGGGAATGGCGTTACCGGCTTCTGTTGGAAGCTGACATAACGAGCACAGTTAGTCATCCAATGGGCGAATGGATATCACATGACCTTCAGTGACAATGGCATGAGATAACGTGATTTTGACATGACTGCGAATGACTTTAGACTACAAGAGCTTCGCATAGATTTATCCAAAAACGATATCCTTCTTTTGACCTATCAGAAGCTATCATACATGAAGCCCGGTATCAATCAAAAGCATGCACATAAAACTGACTATGAATTAGGTATATGACAGAGATCCACGCCTCCAGCGATCTCAACCACTCTCCTCTTACTCATGGATCCAGGGGAATCATTTATAAACGAAGACACCAACCGCAAGAAAACAAAAATCCATGAGACGTGTCTGACCCCACAACGTTGCGACATTAGCTAAGTTGCCTCATTCTCTCATTCTCTCATCTATTTGTCGGAAAGCTTGTGCTTGATCTTGCTGAAGATTGAGCTGAGTCGGTTGTGCTTCTTCTTCTTTTCACCATTGGCTGTCGAGCTGCTCCCGTTGGCTGGTGTGGTGGCCTTGGTCTCTGTAGCCTTGACGCCATTTCCAGTTGCTGTAGTGCCGTTACCGGTTGCTGAGCTGCCGTTACCAACGACCGGGGTTTCTGTCTTAGCCTCGGCCTTGGGCTCCTCGGGCTTAGTCACAGGCTCAGCATCAGGCTTGGCTTCCACAGCCTTTGTCTCAAGAGGAGCAGCAACAGGGGCAGCAACAGCGGGAACATCAGACTCAGTCTCCTGAGGCTTGACCTCGTCAACAGCAGGAACAGGCTCGGCCTCTTTGAGAAGCTGAGCTTCGACCTCCCTTTTGTTCTCAACAGCTTCTGTGCTAGCAGCAGCCTCAGGGCGCTCGCCAGCCTCCACGATGGACTCCTTGACTTCGGTGGGGACTTCAGGAGCAACCTTGGGGGTCTCATCGATGGTCGCAGCAGGCTTAACCTCCTTGAGAAGCTCAGCTTCAACAAGCTTCTTTTCCTCGACGGCCTCAGTGTTGGCAGCAGCTTCGGGGCTCTTGCCAGCCTCCGCAATGGAGTCCTTCACCTCGACAGGAACCTCAGGGGAGACCTGCTTTGGTTCCTCTTTGGGTTGCTCAACAACAGAATCATAAATGCCAGTGACAGGCTTGACCTCCTTGAGAAGCTCGTTCTCTACCTCCTTCTTATCCTCAACAGCGGCAGTATTAGCAGCTGCTTCAGGTGACTTGCCGGCCTCGACAAGGGATTCCTTGACCTCGACGGGGACCTCAGGGGACACTTCCTGTCGAATCTGCTCCTCGTTCTTGGCGGCCAAGGTCTCTTGGGCTGCAACAGGAAGCTGCTCTTTGACGGAATCGGGTAAGTTTTTGTTGGCAGTATCGGTAATAGCGTCAGCAGCGCTGTTAAGCGCAGGGCTGGCCTTCTCCTCCACTGTCTCCTTGGCAGCAAGACCAGCAGCAATCACAGCACCACCAGCAGTAGCAGCCAGAGCGGCGAGGCTAGTGTCCGGCGTGTTCTCAGACTTCTCGGTACCAACACCAGCGGTTCCTACTGAGGTAGCGGGTGCCTCAGGCACAGTTCCCTTGAGCTCTTCCTCAACCATGGTCTTTTCCTTGACCTCCGTAGGGTCGGTGCTGGCCTCAGTAACAGCGCCAGCCTTCTCCTGGCTCTCTCTTACAACCTCGGGGACGAAAGCACCGTTGGATTCAAGGGGAACCTCGGCGGCAAGGCCGGCAGTAGTAGCTGTGGGAGCAGCGGAGTTAATGACAACATCCTGTGCGCCGATAATGGGCAGACTGGATTCGGGAATAGTATTGGAAGATACGGGGGGGAGCTCGGTCTCAATGCCAGGGAGAGCGTCGCTCTTCTCGTATGATTCCTTGTCGAGCTTGACGTATTTGTCGGTGCTTTGAGCGGTGATGGATTCGGGGATCTTCTCGCCAGGCTCTAGCTTGATAGGGTTTCCGGCGCCCTCAGAAGCGGGCAGAGGGTTGATGCCAATGGTCGTGTCGAGCTCGTTGGCAGGTGTAGCGGGAAACCCACCAGGAATGTCAGAAGGGGTCTCGAGGGGCAGTTTCTCGTCTTGGGTAGGCTTCTCGGAAGTCAGTATATTGCCATCAGTAGCAACATTGTCGCTAGGTACCTTATCACCCAGAGTCTTCTCCTCTGTGGGTTTGTTCTCAATAGGTTGTTCGGCAGCCATCGCAGCGGTTGTAGACGAAGGAGTCACAGTGTTGAGTATAGCGGCGCCAGGGGTTTCGGTGTTAAGTTGATCGGGAGTGATGAAGTTGTTGACGTTACCCTCGAGATCAGGCTCGTTGGGAGCTGATTGATTGATGATCCAGTTACCGTCGACGATGAACTAGATAGAATGCTGGTGAGCGACGGACTTTGCAGTGTTTGCGACAAATGTGTAGGAGTGTAGGAACAGCAATTGGGTTCAAAAGAGGGGGATAAAGTGAGTTTAATGAGCTGGTGCGATGACGAAGGGGAGGAGGGAGCTGAGAGCAAGAGCGGGTCGGCAACGCAGGCACACTAGCGCGCAAGCAAATCAAGCGCTGACTTGAAGAGGCCTTGGCAGTACGAGGGAACTTTGTCCCTGCGCGACGCAACATCGTCGCCTGACGCCACATAATTCTACTGGTATGGCCAGGCAGAGACTTGACATGGGCTGTGTGTAGCAGACTTTCCACCGCTCTCCGCTCACTAACTCCATTCCAGAACTGTCGCGATCGTGGTCGACTTGCGTCATACTAAACGGCGGGGGGGTTTTGGTTGGGGACTGGTGCGAGATGCTAATGGGTCGCAGAGAACCCATGACATGACAGGCAGGGAAATGAACCAGGGGTTCAGACCCCGATCCTGGCAGCGAAGCAAACTTGCAAGAAAAAAAACCATGGGCAGGGGGCTGGGATTACGGCAGCCACCGCTCTTGCGCCTTCAAGCTCTTTAGGCTTAAAAAGCCCTGCAGATTGCGATAGCGATGGGCGCAAAAGCACGGATTCCTGGGCGGCACGGCCATGACAGCTATTCGTCCATCTTGTTCGAGCAATACGGAGAAGCAAACGCGCAGGATAGGCTGTTGATGCCAATGGTTCTCCCCGCCATCTGTATATGACTCAAGAACTGCGAATGTTTGTTTTCAATGCTGGCGAAGAAGGCAGAATTTGTGTTGTACCAAACCAGTGCCAAATGCAAATTGAATGTCGAAAAGGAGAGATGCTGTTGGGATTGCGGGTCGAGGCTCGCTGACGCTGACGCACCTTGTAGTAAATCTTGCCCTCGGGCTCCTTCAGGTCGACTGTCTTGGAGAAAACATTGCCCTCCTTCTCGAGCTGAACGCTCTTGGTCCAGTTGTCGAATGTACCCGTCACGTAGACCTCGTCGGCGGGATGCTCCCTATAGAAAATTTGGGGTCAGTGTCGGGTGTCTCAGACATGGATAAAGCTGTCGCGGTCTGCAGTAGCTAGTCTGCAATATGAAGCAGTCTCAAGAGGCGCATGCATGGGACAAGGTGAACTCTTGAGACAGAGCTCAATTGACTTGTCTCGTGCTGAGGCAGGCAAAGTGCGACTCGGAACACTGTCGAAGCTATCGCGATGAATTCGTCGGGCAGCGCAGCGCAACGCAACATAGCACAGCAACGTATCAAATTGCAACTTACCACTTGAAAGTGAAGCTGCCCATGACTGGAATCTGTGTTATAATCGGTGGTGGAATCTGCGCAAGGGGATCGAGAGAATGTAGCAGTGAGTTAATGACTTTAATGCGTATAGAAGTAAAGTGAGATTTTGTTTTGTTTGTGGGAGAGATGTTGGGTTGGGAAAAGAGCCAGGTCCAAGTCGTTGATGGGACGGGCAGAGACCAGGACAAGTCCGGTTTGGCGTTGGTCGAGGCTGGGGGGGACTGGAGCGAAATTAAAGATTGTTGGCGGCTACGGGGGAGTACCAGCGACACGAGAAAAAGGTACAGACGGTACAAATCGAGAGCGCTGAGACCGCTTCGACCGGACCGATCGATGCAGGGATTGGTTATAAGCGGTTTGAGAGGATGGCTTCGCCGGATGCAGAACAAGGCAAATATTGCGATGATACGCAGAGTAGATACGGTGAGAAGGTTGGTTTTATGGTGAGGAAGATAAGAGAAGCTCATAGAAGGAGTCTGCGAAAGCGGAAAAGATAGGTAATGAGGATGAGGACGAGGACGAGGAGTGATGAAAGAAGCAAAAGACGAGCACGTCGGGGTTTGATTTGGGTTTTGTCCAGCAAAATCGATGGTGATGCGCAACAAGAGGAGGAGGAGTTGCAACGGAGTCAGTAGTAGAACAGAGGCAGCGGCAAGAAGAGATGAGTCGCAGCCCGAGTCGGAAAAGTTAAGATAATTGAGGCTGTTATCAGGTATCAAAAAAAGCTTGTGATTCCCTGGGCATGAGCGCGTCTCGATGGATCAGCCAAGCTCAGTACCTAGGTACGGATACTGCTCCTGTATGTATGTACAACGCATATGGATCTGATGTGACAAACGGTAAGGCTGTTCTCGTCACCCAGCCTCCAGTTTTGGTGTAGCTGACGAGGAAATACCTTTGTCACTGGCATTTCGTGTCGTTGTTGACAGTATCATCTCACGTTTTCCATTTCAACTGAATATGTTTTCGATCTTGACTCTGATGCTGATTTTCAAGATAGTCCAATGCGCAGTGTTCAGGTAGTCTAAGTACCTATTCGGAATGATCCATGACAAGTACTCAACCTGCAGTCTTGCATCTGCAGAGTGGGCATGTAGCTGCAGTTCGAGAGCTGTGGGGACTTCTCTGACGACATGTAAACTGTGTCATGGCGTTTGTTGGCGGTCGGGTTGGCTAGTGGGTTTCTTCACTTCTGCAACGAACCGCATCCGGGACATCAAGCAGCACGCTGCACATCAACACGGTGATAGTGGCTGACGACGGTTGAATATTCTCTGATCACCATGCATCGCATGCTCTTCAAAACCGTGAAACTGCCCTCTCATATATAGCGCAATTTTGAAAAGTTGCACGTACTGTACGCTCCGTTGTCACCGGAAGCTATTGGATGCAATGCTGGGGTAGCTTAGCAAGGTCGCATTGCCACGAGTGCCTGGCCTAGACCTCGTCATGAACAACGATGGGGCTTTCCAACGTTAGGCTGGATGCGAATTCCTCGTGAAGAGGTTGGTGAAGAAATCGCATTGATACATGTCGCAAAGCCTCATTCGAGTTCAATGGCTCGCCGCTATGATAAACCTCAAGCATGATATGTCTTTCTTGTTTGCCTGGAAGAATTTTCCTTTTCATGGCCTCTCATACGATGGCCACCGCAACCTCCTGCATTAGTTGAATGACTCTTCATGACAAACAGACCCATATCATGACAACTCAATCCTGCATCGTGAAGCTGGTGTCGATCCGATCAAACACACAACACCAAAGGCGGTGTGCGCGGAAGGAATAATCGGTGTCCAGCGCACCAAACCAGGATCATTCGTCCCTGCATAGGTACATATGAGTCGTAGATCAGAACAGCGGTCAATGGAGAGATCCCACTGAGTTTTTTCATGGAAGAATACCTGAGGATAGGTATGATGACAGGTGAATATCGTGCTCTCTCAGCATGATACCTTATCTATGGCATCTACCTCCAAGACCAGGCAGGAACAGACAAACCTTGACGCCTACCCGATAGTTAGGCTGGTATTGGCTTTTTATGTTTATTTTTGGAGATGAATACTTCCCTGCCCCTCCCACATGCACAAGGCCAAATGCAAATGGGGTGTTCATCAAGTACAGGCACAATGCCCTTTATGCAGTTATCCCTCTATTTACCAATATTATTTGGCTACAGAAGAAGATCACAAAAACGTCCACAGCAAGTAAGTGGGCACTGAGAGTTTGCAGTCAAGTCATTTCAACATTGAGCATGGAAAGATATTCAGCCACGTCTACCCTACAGCTCCTCTCTTGATGCAGACTTTGCCTGGCCTTGTTCCTGACCACTCCTGACTTCCTTCGTCTTCAGTGCCTGGACTTTGATGTCGAGTTTCGTCTTATAGTCCTGGGGTTCAGTATGCATAACCCAACCAACAACCCCGCCATCTGAAGGCCTGGGCTTATACTTGCTCAGGTCGACAAGTTGATCTGTTATTTCAGTGTAAGCAACTGTTTCAATCGATTGGCTGAATCTGGTGGCATACCCTCGCATTTACTTGTCTCTGCCGTCCACAGAGGAAGGATCCCATACAAGGCGCCAGGTGCGAATATGGCAACCTTGTCCTTGTCATTGTCGCGATCGATCTTGTCAGCTTCAGGGAACTGAACAACTTTCTCGATCTCATCCTCATCATTCTTTGGCTTCTCAAGAACGGCAAAGAGGGCCTTCCCCTTCCCATCAGTCCGTTCCTGTTGTTCAATCCACCTGCGAACCAGGAGAGGCATTTGATCGTAGTTCATCAGCAGCAGACTTCGGCCATTAAGGTGAGGATCGAGACCCAGCCACCCTCCAGGGTATTCTTTATCAGCGAACACCGCCTTCAGGCCCTTCGACCATGGCTTCAACCCCTTGGGAGGAGGTTCCATCAAGTCTTTGAGGGTGTACTCGAGAGCTTCAAACTGAGCCTTGGCCTCGCAGGTAGGTCGGAATGAGGCCATGGCATCGAGAGCAAAGGGGTCCTTCCAGTCGAAGCCCTGCACAAGCTCAACAGGCGGCGGCGGTGCCATACCGATTGCATGAGCGAGTCCAGCCAGCACAGCCGACGTGAACACGAATCCAGCGGAAGTGGTCTTCATGATGGCAATGTGATACGTTATTGACGGCAACTATTCAACGTAATTCGGAACCACCATAGGCAGAATTATGAAACCGGACTTGAATATCGAGAACCTGTCTTCTTCCATGATATTTATGCTCAGGATCACCTTATGTTGGTTTCTAATGTTTTGTTGTCCTTTTCGGAGTCTTGGTCGCCGAGTTTCCTTTTCAGGTTTATATCTCGGCCGATGTCAACGGGGAATAGTGAGTATTGTGTATCTGGACGAGCTACCTTAGGCTAAAGTATCCATGGTTGCAGGCTAAGAATGAGTTAAAATTGCTTACTTCAGAGTCCAGCGTTCTGTAACAAGAAAGCCATCATGGTTTCTGATGGTGCTTTGGTGGTTTGGCGCAAAACATCAGCCGAATAGCTAGGCTTCACAACCTATCAAGACTAGCTTACGGAGTACCTTGATTATGTATTCGTCCATTTCAAGGGAACATGTGAGTCCTGATATAATTAGTGTAGTCCCTTAAATGCGATTGTCGCCATCGTGAGTCCGTTATACCATGTTGTTAGTTTGCAAGCGCATCAACAGGACCTCAAGGTGGGATATTCTTTAAAGAGAGGTGGCTATAAAATGAGAAAGACGTCGACTGATATCGATGTTGACACCAAACGAGTCACTGGCATGGCTATGCTTTGTCTAAGTGATATAAGGAAGGAAATGTAGGGCTGTTGGACAACAACTGCATTACGCAATTTACGGGGCTGAATCAGAGTTAACAACTAGGTACTCAACTATACGATTCAGGCTGAGCCATATTGAGACTGATCTCATTGTCCTTTTAAGCGGCCTCTTTAATTATGTGGCCCAAGCCTCTACCCTGTAATGCCGTGCTAGCCGGGATTACCAATTAGACGAAACATTCGTGCCGTAAAGTGTGCTCATGGAAGAGCTGAAGGATCGTGTTCCATGAGATGTTGAAAATGGCAGAATGTGAATTGTGTGTTACACCGAGCTCTAGGCCCTGATGATGGGTTCTCAAGTCCAGAAAAGAAGAGACGGGATAGAATGAATGTTTCAAATGCGGTGATCTGCGTTATATGAACAGCAGGAAACAGATGTAGATCGCCAACCTAACTCAAATTCTGTCTCGTTCGGGTGCTCCCGAAGCCCTGTAAATAGCAACGGCATGGAATGCACCTTGCACTGGGTCCTCAGCTAGCTCTAGACCGTAAGCTAATGGCTTGGTGCTGACAGCAGACCGTCTTATCCATGCAATATTTCTGCTGCGCCCTGACTCTTGAAACCCTCTTGGACTGCTCATGGACCGGATGAGGCTTAGAGCTCAGGTGCCTGGCATGTAAAATTGAATGTTTGCTTATTTCCCCCTACCTTAAAACCTCGCTGGAGCCAAGCGTCGCCAGTTGATAGAACAAATCTATCCTCGTGCACTCACATTGCAATCACAGTTATGGCGACAAATGCAGCAGAGGCTGCGACCTCAGAGAAGCCGCATGTGGCAAAAGCAAAGCGATCCTGGCCACTGTGGAAGAAGCTCACTGCCTTTGGCGTGACACTTTCAGTCATCATCGCTCTGGCTGTTGGACTTGGTGTTGGCCTCACTCGAGGAAAGGGAGGAAACAACAGCGACGATACTGCTAACTCGGAGGCCGACGATTCAACAGAACCCTATCTCAAAGCCCGCAGCAGTCTTTGGCAACCCAAAGTTGGCGCACAATGGCAGATTGTTCTCCTCAAGCCTATAAAGCTCAACAAGGACGGCTCCGCCAAGGATCTCAAGCCCAACGTTGGCATTTACGACCTGGATCTCTATGATAACGACGCTGAGACCTTTGCAGCCCTACACAAGGCTGGCAAGAAGGTCATCTGCTACTTCAGCGCCGGATCATGGGAGGATTGGCGTGATGACAAGAACCAGTTCAAGAAGGCCGATCTTGGCAAGACTCTCGACGGCTGGCCTGATGAGAAATGGCTCAACCTGAGAAGCACCAATGTTCGCAACATCATGAAGAAGCGCATCAAGCTTGCTGCTCAGAAGGGATGCGACGCTATTGATCCCGACAACGTCGACGGTTATGTAAGTAGTATCACTTATTCTTAAAGTACGTATAAGAACTAACATGAGCCGTAGCAAAATGACAATGGCCTCAAGCTGACCAAGAAAGACTCTATCGACTATATCAAGTTCCTCGCTGCAGAGGCTGCAAAGTATAATATGTCCACTGGTCTCAAGAACGCCGGCGACATTATCTCCTCTGTTCTCCCCTACGTCCAGTTCTCAGTCAATGAGCAATGCGTCGAGTACTCTGAATGTGAGACATTTGCGAAGTTCATCAAGGCCAAGAAGCCTGTTTTCAACATTGAATATCCCAAGGGTGCGCCCAAGGTCAAGGAGTCCGATCGCAAAGCCATTTGCTCGAAGAAGGGCAAGGCAAAGGGTACAGAAGGTTTCAGCACTGTTATCAAGAAGATGAATCTTGATGGTTGGGTCATGTACTGCACCGGGAATACCTATCAGACTGCAGTCGAGAACTGATACACCTGGGGAAGCCCACAGAGGTTACATCTCATCATAAATATCATGATATCACAATTTAGGTTTACGATATATTTCAAATCCCTGATATGAAATGATAAAGGTCCTATCAATTGTCGGTCGTTCTTTATTGTCATAACCCGTGAGTCGTAATCCTAAGTACTTGTCGTGTAGACGTTGTTAGCTCCAACCTTTCTCCACCATATTTTCACTTCCAAATTTATGTACAAGTTTCCAACGGCATAGCCATAGAGCATCTTGTCGCGCTAGCAACTTGAAGTCCGCTAATATCCTAAATAAGGGGTATCCTGATAATTAAAAACCGCCCAGAACTCAAAATGATTTTCAACACCGGTGAACAACAAGAAGCTTATGCTGAATCGGCGCTTTATGTAGCTGCCATATACTTGGGCCCTCCCTCTTGTTTGAACAGCCAGTCACTGTTGGCGTCGACCATGAAGTTGGTTATATTAAACTCATTTGACGCCCCCAAGCCCGTTCCGTTCTCATTGGACGCGCCCATCTCGGCTCCTGGCGGAGCCGGTGTTCCGTTGGTGCCAGAAATATGTTCACCCCCAAAAGGGAGTCGAGGCACGTTGAAAAAGTCGAACACGTCAAGATACTCAAGCTCGTTGGGAGCGGGTGTCCTCGCGGGTGTGACGCTGGGTAACCTACTCAGAGCACTAGGCTGTCTGGGTTGCCGCGAGATGAGGAAATCCAAGTCAAATGCTGTGCGTCGCATATCAGAAAGGATTTTGACCGAACTGGGCGTAATCCCGTCACCTTGTCGCTCGCTATCGTGATGCTCATCCAAGACTCTTTGCAGCAACTGGGAATAACGTGCTGCAACAGGCCAGTAACGACCCATTTCACGCAGACTATCGACGAAGAACGGAAGCTGTGGTGAAAGTTTATGTTCAACTGTTGAGCCATGAACAAGGAGCAGACGAGCCGAAACCCAGAGAGTAAAAGCAAATGGTGGACCCAGCTTTGCTAGCATCCCATTGTTCACAACAAATTCTCCAAGGGCAGCCACATTTTCAACTGCACCATGACATCGTTGCGACGCGCTATATGATGGAGTGAATATGGGTGACCTCGTTGTAGGATAGGCAGCTGACGAGTGGAGGCGAATAACGGCCGTATGGTAGGTGGCATGAAGCATAACCCAAGCGCAGTTGATGCTTTTACTTCCTGGATGGAACAGTTTTGCCATATTTCCAAATTCACCAGGAAGACTGAACTTCCAGGATGTCAGCATGTTGTCCAGTTCCTTGTACCGCATCTGCCATTGTTCTACATCGCTCAAGGCACTAATGTCGACTGGCTGTTTAAGAAATTTGTGTATCTTGGATAGAATACCGAGAATTTCGATGTAGTAGGCGAATGCACCCAGGTTCTCTGGCTGATCAATATCATGACCGGGTGAACCAGAGTGTAGGTCAGTGCTGAACCATCGGGTATCGACCTTTTGGTTCTTGATCCACAAGTCGTCGCGGCACGGTAATGTCCTGTCAATCTCCTTGTCGTCCAGAGCAAATTCAAAAGCAGTTGCAAGAGTCGCATATCTGTCCAGAAGATATATCATCCAAAATAGACGCCGTCTCGCCTCTTCTTCGATAAAATCCTTGGGTTCCGAGAGTGTCATGGCTCGAAGTGTATATATTGAAAGGTAATGAGGCGACACAGTCGATGAGGTGATTTCAACAGCGAGACCAAGCTGTACTACAGAACGAGTGATCAAAGCCATGATATTCCACCCTGGTGGACCGTTACTGCTCCCACAAAGATCAAGCGCCAGGATAACGAGAGCTTGCAACGCCTTGACCGAGGAATTTTCCATGCCATAAAGGAGAACGCGTTCTTTGGAAACTCGGTGATAGTGCTCTCGCCGCTCCTCTGTTAGCCTAGCATCCGTCGAGTAGCGCATTGTGGTTGCAACTATGGCGTGGAGTAGAACTCGATCTGTTTCATCAAGGGCAGACGGTCCAAAAAGGCTATCTAGAGTTGTTTTGCGGTGCAGAATGGGGCACCAAGTATTGATATGCTTGAAGTAGAGATCAACAAGTGCATAGAGAAGGTCGTAAGGCGGCATGTCTCGATCTGGGGTCGATGTGCCTGGAGCCGATGATAGTGGGGCCGTGGGTGAATGAATGTTGGGTTGCACAGACGTGTAATAGTCTTGAGTGACAGCGGCATGTTGCATGGGTGATAACTGGGAGGATGCTGCCACACCTGACATCGACGCCTGGTTCTGACTCTGGTACCCATCGTTCATTCTAGGTGTATGAGCAACGTTGAAATCGAGACTCTGTGTGCTCGGGGCAAAGTTGGAGCTGGGTGCCTTCTGACCAAACATGACAGGATCGGTTTGGGGTGTTCGAACTGGTTCTGAAGGTCGGAAGAGGTTTGGGTGAGTATCCCGTGGAGTTCCTTGCTCGCTCGGAAGACTTGGGTTACTATGCCGAATACTGGCAGCTAAGACAGGATTTGTGTTTGATGCCAAGTTGCCGTGGAGAATCTCAGCATGGGAGCGCAATATCTCCTCAAGCTTGTCGAGGCGCTGCTCAAGCTCGCGACCATAGCCTGCTCTTAAACCAGGCTTCTTGCGTTCTTTGTATTCGCATATAGCGCCATTGCGGCTACACCAGCCGCACGATGGTTGCCCACGATCACACTTAACCTGGCAGGTGAGAAGGATCAGTATTGATTGACATAAGGAAAACACCAAGAGACAAGATTGTGTCACGGAGGGCATACCTTTCTTTGCTTACATAGCTCACATCTGGGTACAATACTGTTAGTCTCAGTGTCGGCGACAACCTGTATATTTGAGGACAAGGTGGATTGTATTTGTAATGTGGTATAGTAGTTGAGATTTTGTGAGGGCGGGGAGCATGAAGCATGAGGCGATGAAGTGGCCTCAGATGGCGGCATGGTGTTGATAAGAGAGTACAAGAAATGTAGATAAGACTCCAACATGATTATCAAATCATGGACTTATCAAGAGGACAAAAGGAAACCTTACCAATACATGGACTCAACGAGAGTGCAAGGCTAGGTACGATTCACAAAGTATGTAGAGGAAGCGAACGGAGACGAGTAGAAAGCTGCACTTACGAAACCGAGACAGGACGTTTTCTCTTCCCATTACGACAGAGTGTTTCGTGGTCGCCGTGGTCCTCATCCTCGCTAGGGAATTGGTTGGCTTCATCACTGTCTGCTTCTGTAGAGGGCGGGCGATTTCCAACCGAGCCCTCGCCCGACATTTTGCTGGCCCCGTTCTGCATGGCTGAGAGTAAGATGTTGGGCTTTGGGTTCCCTTTTCCCCAGAGCCCTTGCCGCTGGTCGTGTGTCGGTACGATGTAAGAACGAGCTCACCAGCGGTCGTGTGAGAGTCGATGATAGTGAGGCCGAATAACAGGGGTTAGCTCAGGCAAAGCAAGCATGCCACGAGATGATGGATAGCAGGTATGCGCGCGAACGATGAGTCCGCGTTCGTTGCAAAGGAGACCTCGCGATCCGGGATAATGGCCAGCGGGATCAGGAGAATGATCGCCCGAGGATAAATAGGCCTGTCCCGTACTAAGTACTAAGAGAATGGGTGTAGGACCTGCGCTGCAGCTGGGGAGTGGCCTACTATTGTCGGGGTAATGCAAAAAATTTTGACCAATAACGTCCGTCACCCAAAGACTGGCCACCCCCACAGACCGGCCACC